>NC_054059.1:36766528-36919369 GCF_017639655.2 Falco naumanni | reverse complement strand
TTCACACTCATGTCTCCTCCATTCCCCATACTGCAGTGTTACAGCACTATCTGCACTTTTGCTCCAGTGCTGTAACTTCAATCTTTCATCAGTAATCAAGTCATATCTAAAGTAGTAGTTACTGTGGCACACACACTGCTCTGTCTGCAAAAGGGTAAAAGTGATCAATTTGCCCAGACATTGCAGTATATAAACTATAGGTAGATAACCTGCAGCATAATTAACAAATAGTTGACTGTTACTGCTTCTCTACTGAAAGGAGTGCTACACATGCAATTATAATGCTTAAGGGCATGTACTTTAAAATTATTTCCTCCTATTTCTTATTACATCATATACAAATACTGTATACAGCACAAACATGCTGGTCTTGTGGCAAAAGGTTATATTATGATTGAATAGTCATTGCAAACCACTTCAAAAAGAGCATCACATCAGCAAGGCTGTTGTTCTGCTTATCTCAAACTTTTTTTTCCCCCTCCAAAAGCACTTAGCAGCTATTCAAACTGCTATTTACCACGAAGATGACAAGCTTCTAAATATACTTAAATGTGTGAAACCTGGAATAATTAAGATATTAAGCCCTCCAATTAAGTATTTATAATTAAAATAGCAATTGACCCTTCAGCAGTACATCACAACAGTATTTCAGTTCATACCTCAGGCCACTAACAGAAATAAATTAGGTCAAGTTAAAGGAAAAAGTTACAGTCATTAACCCTCAACTGCTGAGCTTTTCTGCTGACCAGCAGTGTCAGAGATGTATATGGTTTATCCTGACAGCAGCCTGGGTTGTATTAAATCTATGATCACTTTAAATTGCTTCACAGAGAAGCACAGGCAACATATCCTTTTCATATGATACGACTATATAGTTTGGAGTAATTTATCAAATTACAAATTTGAGAAAGGTCTCCAACAACAACAGTTCTACAATTTAAACATTTAATCCTACTTTCTCAAAGCTTCTGCAAATATATCTGCAGTGCTGACACCTTCTGACATCAACCCCATTTATAAGCCACTTTGGGAACTGGAAGTTTTACTAACTAAAAATTGAAATGGGATGTATTCTATTCTGCCCACACTGACATGGCAGGTGATGCACCTCCCCTGCCTAGTGTGCTGACTCTGGCCCACCTAGGGTGGAGCCTGAGAAACCTCTGAGTCACATCCACCAGCTCCCAGCTGCGGTGCTGCCAATGTCCAATGACCAGCAGGCTTTTTACTAAGAAATTTGCTCCACATGTAGTTGTTTTGTGAGATGCCTGTCATCTTAAAAGCTGCTTCCTCTAGCAATGATCAATGCATACACCTGAACTTCCACTGACCTACAACAAACTACTACAGTTTCCTCAGATTTTCATTTATGCTCAGTTATGTCCTGGCTATTAACATCAGTTCACACTCCTCTTATGCTCCTCTCTTGTCAGCTGAAAGATTTCTCAAAATTTGAAAGGAGGTTTTCTAAACACAGCTGAACACAGTCCGATATTAAGTGACTTGAGAAGGTAGATTAGTCACAGAACGTGGTGACTTACCATGTGTACAGGCACGAGACAAATAGTTCAGATGCAAATACATATGACAGAGATAAAAATAAATCTTACCTGTGAGAAACATTAAACTTTTGAATTATCCTTTCCCCATCAGCTAACCAGATCTGGACATTAGTGATAGGCTCCATATCATTTAAGGGCACTAAAGGCAGATGTCTTTTGTTGTCAGGTCCTTCATGATCATCTCTTACTTTAGAGATTATCCTTGGAGTAGCACTGAAAAGAAAAGCCATAAGAGGTTATGCTTTTTGTGTAAATGTGTAAGCTTGAACTTCCCTCCAGACCTCTGCTTCCAGAGCTTTCTGCCCTGTATCAGGGTGCACTGATGCCTTATTTTTTTAACAAATACAGGAATACTGACATAAATGTCACCTGTTGTTTTTTTTTTTTAACTGTATGCCAATACGTTCACTTGAAGACTTCAACATGCTAAAGAACCAGTTTACTCATGTTAAACATTTTTATAAGACAGAAGTGAACTTAAATATCAGAGGATTAAATACAAATACACAAGAGATGAAACAGTCTAAAGATTCCTCATGCATTTTTTTGCACTCTAATTACACAGGTGAAACTTTAAGGAGTTTAAGTATTGAATTTGCATACTCAATCTTAATTTTCACCATAATGTGATTACAGTAATTCAATTTAACTGAATGTTGTTGCCTTGATTTAGACCCCAGGATCATCTATCACAGAAACTGACTTCATGTGAAAATGCAGGCTGATGCACACAGCACTTGGATTTTGTTTTTTTCTAAGGCACTTTCAACAGCTGACCCTACCATAAGGGCAAAGATCCATAAAATGACTTGACAGAATACAGGGACTTCAGTCCAAGTGCGTGGTCTTAAAAAAAAAAAAAAAAAAATTACTGGCAAAAATTTTTATTCTGCAAAAATGTCTAGAGCTTAGTGCTTCTTTCAATACTAAGCTTGTTCAGTATGCACTGTTTAAGTCATCGTAAGGCCTGATCCAATGGGTACATCCTCAGCTCATGTGAGTATAACCAGATGTTCACTTGCAAAACAATAGCAGTGATTTAAGGAGTTACCATTTCTTCTCTGAGCTCAGCTGTGGTCACTGACTACATGAACACTTCATGGTGGTTTGCCAAAAAGCTTTCTCTTTGCACAGAAAATTTATGAGTTACTGTTTCTTGAGAGAGAAGCTGGTAACCAATCGCCATAGAACAACAGCCTTAACAATACTACATCTGCTTTGCAGACAAACCCCGTCTTGCACCCTTATGTTCTTGTACCTGTCAGTTCAATCATAAAACAGAAAAGTCACAGACAATTTATTACTAAAACAAAGATGGCTAATGACTTAATATATTCAGGTTAATAAAGTTAAGAGTCTTGGGCTCAAGCCCTTCTCAGTCTGAAGTATTTCAAAAACTCTTTATCACCCTCTGTTAGTTAAGTGCCCCAACTTCTAGGCGATCAGCCGGTAGAGGCACTTTTTATTTCTTCCATTGAAACTCTGCAAAAAGAATCAGAATCAAGGACTCTCATTCCCAAGTGAGTGACAAGAGATGTTCACTGCAACTGGAGACAGATGAGGGGCACAGAACTGACTGGTTTGCATTACACAGTCAGCTGGGGAACAAGAACTCGGCACCAACAAATTCCAAGAGACACATCTGTAAAACATACTGGTAATCCACATACAGGTGAATTAACTATCATCCACCTGCCTCTGCTGGTTTACTTATCTCACACCCAGCTTGACCTCAATACAAGATTAAACCTAATTGCCCTCCAGATCTGGAAAAAAAGCTGGAGCACCAGCAAGATAATGTTAAACAGTTTGGGGAGCAGAGAATAAAAAGCAAAAGTTCAAGTCATACTTTGGCAATGATCAGCTTTTGCTGTCTACTCCATCAGTGGCGTTCAGTTCCAGGTACAGCCACTAAACTGTAAGAGCTCATGTGTGAGTTGGCTGTTTCCAGTACAGCGGCGCCTGGAGAGGCGGCCAACTGTGCAGCTGCCAGGCATCTTGTTTGAGCCTGGGCTGAACTACTTTTTAGCCCACGACTCACAGCCGTAGTTCAGACAACTATCTCAAATGGATACAGATTTTGGTGTCATTCTCAAACCAGCTTCCCTCATGGTCACATCTTTGAATTTGTGGCAGGCACTGGAGCTGATTCTTTCAACAGCAACTATGTATGAAACTGAAGCCAACGTGTTAAGTGAAGCTGTAAGAGAAAGATCTATATTCACCAAGATGTCAAGCATTTCTGTACTTAATTTTGCTCTTGTAGAACTGACAGATAAAGCCATCTAGTGGTGGGAGCTTTGGCTAAAGCCGCAAACCAATCATCTAAGTCTGTTATTATCCTGAGATCAAAGCATTATCACTCCTTCTAAAGGCTTATTCCTTTTATAAGATTATCAAAAGAAGATGTAAACTAAAGATCGAAGAGGCCTAAGAGCCTCATGTCAATTTTCTGAAAAGAAAAAAACCCATGAGTTCGGTATTATGCCTTACCCTGAGTAATGGTTAAGAAGCTGGACACACAATGTTTTACCCTAATGAGGTTATAGAGCAAGCCCACTTTGCTACAAGGGATTTCAGTCAATAGTTTAATTAACATGCTTCTGAGGCAGTCTTTAAAATGCATTGATAAGCTTAATAGAAAAGTGAGGTTGCAAATTTTGTTATAATCCCAAACTATTAAATGCAGCTGAACTGTGGTAGATCAAACAGAATATATCCATTAGTTACATAGGTTCATAAGGTATATTGGAAAAGTCTGATAAGTTTCATTTGTTTCTCCTGTACAACAAAAAGGGAAAGGATCAAGCTCATCTGAGTTACATCAAAAAACACATCATTTCTAGTTCCTACATTTTTCTCTAAGAAAATTTTTTAATGAGCGATCCGCCACCTAATTCATCCATCTGGGAACACTGACAGAAAATCTGTAACTATTAAAAAAAATGTTTATTTGATAAGCAGAAGTTTAGCTAGGTCATAAGCTTAAGTAAACTATTCAGTCATTAGTCTCTCTCATTTCTGATTAAGCACACAAATACAACTGTGGAAAAGTTCTATAGCTTAAAGCTTGTTACAGGTCTCAGAAAGCACTACTATTTCCCCACAAAGTTTTCTGCTGAAAAAGTACCATATGCATGCAATGGACATTTATTAACATCAGGAAGTGAGCACTACTTTATGGAGTAAAAGCACTTATGGCTCATGTTTCCAACATCAGCAAAAATAATTACTTGTTTTTAAAGAAAAGGCTCTGATAGCATAGCACTGAATAGACTAGCAAGAGTAAGGGGAAAAAAACACCAAGGCATTTTATCTAGTTCATAAAGAAAAAAAATGCTAAGCAAGTTGTTGGATGTCTCAGTGTACAAGACCAATCAGTCAAAATTCACAGAAAAGCATGTTTCTGGAAATACAGTCGCCTATTAGGAAGCAAGATCATTGCTTGCTGTAGGAATGACAGAGCACGACAAGCAACTGAACAACCATTTAGCACTAGTTAGCAGCAGAAACCCAGCATGCTAAAGGCCTTTTTTGCTTTTGCTATATACAGGTCTACTTGTAGATAAGGTTAAGTTCTTGACCTTTGTTTGCTCAGGATTTCAGTACTAGCAAAAGCAAGCCTTGCAGCAGCTCATCCATCTCTCAAGGGAAGATTTTGCCTATTGACCGTATCTACTCAAGCATGCAGCAAATGAATGGACTGTACTACAGCAATGGATGAAACTGATAAAACAGGTACTTGCTTCTCTGAGGCAGCCTGGAACTATTCATCCTTTACCACAATCAGTTTTTACTCTGTACCTTATTATCTTCATCCCTTGCCCCACCAATTCCTACCCAGGTCATGCTTTCCCTCAGCACAGGCATTAATAGCAAGCCCCTTCCACTTAATCATAGAATTGTTTAGTTTGGAAAAGACTCTTAAGATCATTGAGTCCAACAGTTAACCTTAACACTGCCAAGTCCACCTCTAAACCAAGTCCCTAAGTGCCTCATTCACACGTCTTTTAAATACCTTCAGGGATAGTGACTCTCATTCGACAACCCCTTCAGGGAAGGAATGTTTCCCAATAGCCCATCTAAACCTCCCCTGGGCAACTTGAGGCCATTTCCTCTTGTCCTATCACTTGTTAATTGGGAAGAGAGACCAACACCCACCTTGCTACAATCAAAACAAAGCAGTTCACCTAAGGTTTCACCACAGTCTACTAACCCCAGTCAGCAGGTCACCAAGCAGTCTCATCTGTGAAGGCCTCCAGTCACTGAATATGTACTGTTCCCTAGGCTGAGGTCTGCTTTAACAGGCAAATACAAAAGTCTTACACAACAGGGACACGTGAAGCAGGTAATTTGACTGGAGTAAGCAAAAGTCACAGACATCAAATACATGAACTCCTGGCCTGCTCCTCTACAACAGCCTTCCAAAATACAATACTGTTTGGTTGTAAATCAAGTCCAGCTTTAGCTCTGGCATTAGTGGCTGACAGCCTCCAACCACACAAGAGTCACAGAGTAAAGGAAAGAGGATTATTGTAACCCACTAAAATTTCTTACTGCCATAAATGCACGGTTCAATACAGAGGAATTTTAAGAGAATGCAAAATAACCTCTTCTTCAGTTTCCTTTACGGGACTGTCAGACTCCCTCTTCTCACACCAAGTATTGCACATACAGCTTCAAAAGAGATTATTTTCTCTTAAAACACAGAAGAGAGAGCCTTTCAGCTAGAAACAGTTCTGTTAATATTGAAACCTAAAACAAAGACAACCAATGAGAACACAGCCAGTAGGTTGTGGGAGCCAGTTATCCCCCATGCAGCACTCAGACACACCTAAATCCTGCATTCAGATTTGGTACCCAAGATAAAAGAAAGATGTCAATAAACTGGAACAAGTTCCATGGAGGGCCACCAAGATGGCTGTGGGCTGCATCATTTGCCCTGTGAGGAGAGGCTGGAGGAGAGGCACCTGGTTCAGCCTGTGGCAGAGACTGTGTTGGTACTAGGTACCTAGTAGCAGCCTGCCAGGGCCTACAGGAGGTCATCAGAAGGAGTGAGCCAGGCTCTTCATGGTGGACATAAATCAAAATAAAAGGCATTCAGACTAGATAGAAGGAAAATTTTCTTTCCCATGATGACAGTCAAGCACTGAAACAGGTCATGCAGCTTCCACTTTTGCAGGATTTCAAGGCCTGAGGGCAACCTCATCTGTCCCCACAGCTGACCCTGCCTGGAGCAGGAACCTGGATTAGAGCACTCCAGAGGTCACTTCCAACCTGAATTACAAGATCTTTTACCATAGGTACAGTTCTCCTCAGCTACTCAACCACAGATCATGTCAGACAACTCACCTTCCTAATCTGTAACCGTGTCCAGAAAAGGGATGAAACATTGGCTTTTTTGATAACAAATACACCTTATCCTTTTTATCTTCCACTTTCACGTCTATCTCCTCTTTATCAAAAGCTTTTCGTAGCTCAAAAGGCAGTTCCCTTGAGAAAAAAAAAAAGTCAGAAAAAGAACTCCTATACTATCTTCAGTATACAGAATAATGATTAAAACATCTTCTATGTCTATCTTTCCAGAGATGATGCTTTAAAAAAAACCCAAAAAACATCACAAGTATATATCAAAAATTGTTAAGTGCATGACATACAAACAAGTTCAAGTTCCTGATCTGCAAATTACCTAGAAAATGAACAATAAAAAAATACTCCATCATCATGCAAGTTTTTGAATAATGTTCAAATTTACTCAGCAGTTACTACTCCAAAGCACATGGTGTGTAGGAAGTTCAGTATTGCCATACATTGCTGCAAAAGGTTCAAGTATTTTACCCACACAGTTAAACAAGAAGAAAAAAAAGACAATTGGCTTTTAAAGAGAAAGAACTGAATTTAGATGCACAGTGTTTAATTACAAATAAACACAAATTTCAGCTTTTAAAAATTAAATCATCACTAATAGCTACACTCTTTAGTGCAGCAACATCACACTGAAAACACTTTATTTGCATTAAGCAGAACACAACAATGCCTTTGTCTATGAGCTCTGATACAGATACTACATTTTTGGGTGGTGGGGCTCAGCTGGCACTGGGGCTGTACTAAGTGCTTCTCTACCATCAACGATTATGCAGGAACCATCTTGTAATTAGCATCTTCACAAGGAAACAGTGGAAGAGAGGTGGCAAACTTTTGATGCATGCCCACAAAGAAAGCAAGAGGCTTTAAACAGTGTGGTTAATTGCTATTACAACTAACAGCCATGGTGACAGCCATAGAGGAGAAATATACTGTAAAATTAGCATTTTTGATGGGCTAGTGAAGTATGGAAAAGAAAACAAAATGCAATCGGCTTAGTACTTTCACATACTTGAAAAATAATTATTAAATTATATTCTTCTCTCCATTTGTTTGGGGTGAGGAAACAGACCACAAATTAAAGGCTCAAAATTTCACTGGTTTGTACCGGCAACCTCCTTTTTTAAAGCAACGCTGCAAAACACTAAACAGAAACCAGGATAGCATGCTAATTTTTGACAGCGGGATAAAAGTAAGATTGCTATATACACACAAATGACTGAAATAGCAAGTTTGTAGTAGGAAAAATGAAATTTAAGACCAATCAATTTCTTGATGTTACATGGAGCAACTATGCCCATTTAAAGCTTTTCATCAATAAAAAGAAAACAAAGACAAAAAACCCCAGAAATACTCAACCACTTGTGCGCCAAGTTCATTAGTCAAAGTACCATTTGATCAGTGGCTCTTACTAGCCACTGATTTATTCTTTATTTCATTCTGCACCTGCTGTGCACCCTACCAACACTCACTTTTATCTATTTCATCAGCAACTGTACAACTACTGCAACTGAAACCTACATTAAACCTGTTGACGCTAAAACAGCCATTAGCACTGCAGGATCTGAGGCAGGCAGTGGCCTACGCTCCTACTGGGATACTGCAGTGCAGCAAAGCCAAGCAGCTACGCAAAATATTTGTAATTAGAGCACAAGCTAAGTGCTATCCAAAGCACATTAACTCAGGCTGATTAAGAACACAAAACTCACTCACCCTTTTTTAATGGAATCCAAGAACTGCTGGTTTGCAGCGTCGCTGTAGCTTCTAAGTTCACCATCATTTACTGTAAACCCATTTTTCCAAAGTTTAATGATTACATCAACCTATAAAGTAAGAACAATTTTCATTATAACACTGATGTAAAACCAGTTTGGTATACCCAGAGTACCCTAGAATTGTAAATCGTCCACTGCATGGACTAAAAATACCGAGAGAAGGCTCACTATAATCTCTCTTGGCCCTGTGCCAACAGGCAGAGCAACTGCAAAGGATAAGCGACATTTCTAAGTATCTTTTGTCAATCAGGGTTAGAAATAAACCTTCCCCCAATCATTTTGCTTTCCTAGGTCAAGAACACTCCTTCAATTCATCAAGGGGAAAAAAAAAAAAAAAAGCTGGAAGATCCCAGCTAGCTGCAACTCTTCAAAAGCTAATTTGAGAGCACACAGGCCTGGTGTTGGAACATCAACTACCGGAACAGTCCAGCTGGGGATTTATTAGGGTAAAACTTTGTTCTGATCATTCAGGACTATTTTCTGAAAGGCATAAGATAATGCATGCAGAAGCCTTTCACTCAGGAAATGTGGTAAGCATCAGAAAATTTACTTTCAGACAGCCACACATTCGTGTTATCCTGGAATTCCTAGGTATATCCAAAACCTTGGTGTTAGGGGAATGAAAAAATAAATTCTCAGTAATTAATTAGCTCTGCAAGAGAACACGTACCACTTCAAGTTGTAACCTTCACACTGTTCACTGAAATCTCTCCAACTTTAACACAGATATATTTGGGATTGCATTTTCATATTTATGCATCACACCATTTAAGGAAACATTTGATCATCCAGGTCTGATCCCTGAAATAACATTTTCTCAACAGGTACTTGGCCACATGTGAGGTATATGCAGCATACACACATGCAGAATTCACCTCAGCTGGAAATCTGTTTGAACCAAGCTTGATAGTACTTGAAAATTATTTTTTTTCCTCTTTTTTGCAGTTTGATTTGTTAGGAGATGACTGCTACACAAATACACAGCATGTGCAAACTGCTGAATAAAATTCCTTCTCTTTTGGTTTGGTAATCTGTCAAAAAGGTATATAGCACTCAGCAAGATTAGATTCCTTTAAGAAGTCTTGTGTCTCATGACACCAATGCATACAGAAGGAGTTCTCATCACAGGAAGGTTCCTCTACAGTAAGCCAGTATGCAAGTTTAACATGGACTAATTATTCCACACCAGCTTCCCATTTAGACATTGACACAAGTACTGCCACAGAACAGTATTTCAGAACTGCAATTTAAGGTATTGCTCCTGACACTCCTTTTTCTCCCAGGCTCAGCTGGGGATGCATGAATGTAATTTCAAGCAACGCTCACTCCAAATTTCTCCTTGACATCTTTGTACTACACGGCCTTTTTTCCAGCTCCTTAAGAGTCTTTGTAGAGTACCAGAAAGACATGAAAAGGACAGAAGCACTGATATAACACACCCATACTAAACAGCCTGCTACTACTATAACTATTTAAATGAAAGCAAACAGGAAAAAAAATATTGGGCTATGCCTCTGCATAAAAAGACTGCAACTCTTTAAGCAACTTCTTAGGTTTACTAATCAAGCAGAAGTGCATTAGCCAATGCCAGGGTAGTGTCCTAGAACAACAAGCACAGAGGCATAGGCCTGGCTGACTAAGAGATGGGACGCTGTTCCCACTGCTGTCTGAATTCTGTGTATGGTTTATTTACAGATGTACTGGATAAGACTGCCAGACTTTGTGCATTTGTTTTCCAGAGTACTCCTGGAGTGATATTATGTTAAAACACGAGTATTTTTTCTTTACCACCTACCTGGTTCTTGACTGTAGTTGGGGGCATACATATAGCACCAACCTTCTGAGCTTCTTCAAAAAGGTTATCTACAAAGTAGTCACAGTTTTGCTCTGTACCATTCAAAATCTGATCATTGGTTCCTGATTTACACATCCTGTAGAATAAAGACATAAGTAAATATGATGCCCCTGAATGCAGTAGAAGACAAGCAGCTACCCCAGAAGTTCAGTACCAAGAGGTGTAAAGAGCATGCTCCCCTGCACCCGGCTTACTTGGCTATTACAAAACATCAGGCCAGCTTTGCCTTTTTAGAAGCTTCTTAGAAATCTCCAACTGCTACATTGGACTTCAGAAGCACAAGTTAAATAATAACAAAAGAAAAGGTGAATCCATCTATGCAGGAGCTTCTAAACTTGGTATCAGAACAAGGAATGCAAATTAGCTAATTCATTCTTCTAGTTCAGCCCATCAAACATTTTAATTCCACACCAATGACAGGCCTTCCTTAAAGCATTTCCATGATACTGACTTGGGTGACTGACTTCGCCATAAGAAAACACATACAATAAAATTGCCCTAGGATTTACTCTACCACCACTTCTTGAACCTCCCCATTCCCAGCACCATCACAGAACCACCATTACTGTCTTTGAAAGTACATTACAGAAACTCAAGAACAACTGACAAACCACTTGAGCACACTGAAGAAATACAACAGAAGGCTTCAACCTTGTGGAGACTGCCAGAGTATTAAAAAAGATGCATCAACCACATATTTTTATAGAACATTGTATATATGACAGGTGTTTCTGTTAGATTTTCACCCATCAAAATGCAGAAATATGCAACCTGAATGAGTATCTTTCAGTTTAGATTCTTTGCATAGTAAGAGGATTATGCAGCTTTTGGTAAACATTGCAGGAGTTATTCCTATTGGAGACTCAGACAAGTCTATTTTAAGCAATTCAGAAAAAAAACCAAAACATCCCAGCTCTTGAAAAATACCCAGTTTTACATAAAACTCTGCATTGAATTCAAGAGCAGCAATGCTTACTTGAATATTAATTAGATACATTTGCATAAAAGGAATTGTTTGCAGTGCATCTATACAACACTAAGAATCCCTACAGATTAACATCTTCAAACAAAAGAAAAACTCATCATTAAAGAAGAAATTTCAAAAGTATGCTGTCCCCATTATAGTTTTCTAATAGAACATAAGAAACTTGAAGTATTATTCCAAGTATTCACTAAGCTTTACCTTGGAAACATAACTGGAAAACCAAATACCTCCATATCAAACGTAGAGGTGCACAGTGAGTTAGCAATTTGTAAAGCTGCCTTTCTATTTTAAATAAAAATATTTATGCAGCTTCTTGCATCTAGGAAACATTTCAGGTATGTGAAAAATCTTTTCGCAAAACAATTTTTTTTTTAAAGCAGTGTATGTGGGGCAGGTCAATACAGGAAAAAAGTCAAATTTTAAAAATTTATGTTAACATAAAGTTTGCAAAGTCATGACAGGAAGCACAAACAGCAAGAGGAAAGGAAAAGGAAAAAGGACGAGGGAGGATCTGACACCTACCATTCTTTCTTTACAGTTTTGATATTGTCCATGTCTTTCATTCTGGTGCTTCGCCTAATTGTGAAAAGAAGAGGGTTTTTTTAAAAAAAAGGTCAAAACAACAAAAAAACCCACAATCAGACAAAGTGCCCACCACACCTTGCCTCTTTTTGTCACTGAAATGCTCTTTATAGTTTTTCCTGTGTTAACAGTACATTTAACCAGAAACCTCAACCTCCCCCCCACCAAGTCTCCAGATGGTTCTTTGTTTTCCTGCAGTTTCTAATTTAATGACACATGAACCATACATCAGTTTCACATGTTCTAAAGGAAGATTAGTTTTTCATAAATATACAAAATAAACTCCACCATAACAATGCAAATTGAAAATTTCCATACTTATGCTAAGCAAGGAAAAAAATATCACATTCCTTTTCTGAGTGGCATGATGTAAACTCCCCTGATTTTTGTCACAGCACTATGAGATTATTGCAGAAAAACTGCACTGCCACTGCAGGCACTCTAACGACCTTCACCTTAATAGCATGCATTATCAAAAGGTTTGTCAGGTTCCTCTTCCTACCTTACTTCAACATATTGGTGCAGCATCCCAGAAACTGTGAATTAACATTTCTCGTCTATCATTTAGCTGGACAGAAAATCCTGGATTTGCAAGTTCTTTATATACTACAGGATTAGTCTGCTGAGTCAGAAGAAATGAAGAATACCACACTGATCTCATTACGCTCATCTCTGAGCTCTCTGAAAAGTTACAGAAAGTCACAAAAAGCCAGACACTCCCCAAAAACACCCTTAAAAAACCATAAAATCACTCTAAAATCAGACAAGTCCTCAGGAGAAAAGAAATTTTAAGTTGCAATTGTGTTTAAAAGAGTTATTCCTGAAGTCCACTGGGTACAGGTTTCACAGATGATGCGCTGCTCCTGGCCGGTTTGGGACTAAATCATGACACTGTGTACGGCTTTTAGAGAGCATCAACCTAAGTAGTAACAGCCACCATACTCCTGAAGAAATGGTATGCACAGCAAGACTAAAATAAATTTTAAGTGGTCTTGACATGTAATTTAACAAAAGATGGAGGGGTTCAGGGGGAACAACATTCACTGCAACACTAACAAAACCCCCCAATTATTCAGTACTAATTCACGTTCCTCAGGAGATTGATGTTAATATTCTTGCATCTTGAAATTTAAATCCTTGTGAGACATGTTCTGTAGAAATGTATATAACCTTTCGGTTATATAATGACCAAATAGATTCAGTCAATATGTTGGTAACAGGTTTTAAAGCTTAGGCAGCCTTCAAATTAACTGCTGCTATTATGCATTAGGTCAAAACATTACACTTAACACACCTTTGACATGTCACACAAGATGCAGTACAGTCTTCGTCCCCCGTCTCCCGAAATGTTCTGCCCAGACATTATATATATCTCAGACACGCCTGTGCTGGTACGTTATGACCTTGTACGTGTATCTGATTGCTGTTCTTGGAACTTTGTACCTCTACTTGGAAAATGTGAACTTTCAGGATCAAGTAAGTATAGCATATTTAAGAATGCTTAAAAAAATAGTTTTTCAAACTTGTCCAAAATTACATTTTAACATGCTTTAGCACAAAGTAATTTTTTGTGTTTTCTGTTAATGCAGTTATCTTCTAATCTCTTGCTATTCAATGGATTGCTCCCCAAAGCAACAAGAGCCACCTCCAGCCATCTGCTTTTGTTGGTTCTCTGTGACTTGTCATCAGCACTGTTGAAAAGAGACAGACAAAGAAGCAGCTCTTCAAATTAATTCTTTTGCTACATTAGGCTGGCCTCAAACGTGCGTGAATATTATTCAAAACTGGTCAGCTGTGAAAGTCGCTGTTCCTTCTGAAGTACAACAGCAATTAAACTTAGAAAGCATGTTTGCGTTAATACATCAAGGTGAAGAAATCGGCTTATACAGCATATTGATGTTTACTGTGACCAAAAAAGCTATTAGGAGACAGTCAGCAGACTGCGCTGCCAGCACCGTAGCCCAGCAAGCCAGCCCGACCGGCAGAGCCCACCGCGCCCGCCGGCCAGCCCTCGGTGTACCTCAAACAGTGACCGCCTGGGTGCACGGTTTTTGCGTCCGTGATAAAAAGTATCACGGAGCCGAACCTCCACCTCCGGAAATTAAATGTGAAGCAGAGACAGAAGCCGCAGCTGCCCGCAGCTCACCACAGCCACATCCAGCAACTGCGGCAGGATGCTCCCGGCCCTGCCCGGCCGCTCCTGCCCCCCCGCCCCCAGCGCTGCCCCCGGCCCCCTCAGGCAAGCAGCTCTCACCTACACAGCCACAGCCACGGGAGCTGCAGCCGCTATTTTTGTGCTCGAAACTGTCGAGCCCACGCAGCCAATTCCTTGAAGGCAAAAAAACAAAACAAAAACTACCTTGGATGCTCTCCTCGCGCTGGTGGGCTGAAACACGCGAGGCAGCCCGCACAGCCCCCCCGCCACGCCAGCCTGCCTCACTGACTCTGGCTGAAAGTATAAACTTCTCAAGCTCAGCACGCTTCACAGCACTATCGCTGCACCGCGCGCAAATCGCGACCGAAACCTGTACCGTGCCGTCCAACAAAGAAACAGGCAGCCACAGAGAAACGGCGGGCGTGCATTAAAAGCGAGATGAGCATCAAACCTCATGGCCTGAGCATGACCGACGGGCTCAGGCAGGAGGCACAGCGCGCACGGCGTCCCGCCGGCCGGCCAGCAGGGCTGCGCGCTGGGAGAAACCGCGACCCCCGCGGGGCCCCGCCGCCACACACAGCCCGCGCCGGGCGGCACCGTGGCGCGCTGGGCAGCCGCTGAGGTATTTTTAGAGACGATGAGACAATATCGTGTGAGCCAGGCGGGGGGAAGCGCCCCGGGGTACCCGGGAGAGAGGCCGGGAGGGGCCACGAACCCCGCCCCCCCCCGGCGCCCTGCCCCGCGGTCCGCCTCACGCTGCCGGCCCGCTCCACGCGGGACGGGACCGCGGGCCGCCGGCGGGGCAGAGCGGGGCGGGGCGCGGCGCGGCGCGGCGCGGCGGCCGGGGGGAGGCTCAGCCCGCCCTCCCCCTCAGGACAGACCCAGGCACGGCCGCGGGCAAAGTTGAAGGCCCGGTACGGAGCTGAGGGAGCGCCGGCGCGGCGGAACGCGCTCCCCCGGCCCGGCCTCTCCTACAGCAACTCACCCCGCCGCCGCCGCAGCGCCGGCAGCACGGCACCGGCCTCCCCGCCGCGCCAACTCGGCAGTGTCCCGCGGCCCAGCGCGCAGGCGCGGCCGCCGCCGGCCAGGGCACCCGCTGCCCCCGCCCGGACGGGGCGAGGCGGGGCGGGGCGAGGGGCAGGGCCCACCCCCGCTACCCAGGGGGTGGGGCCTGGGCCGCTGTGGCCGGGGCGGCGTGAGGGGGCGGGGTGTGCCGCGCCGGGAGTGGCGCTCCGTGGGGTTGCGCAGCTTCCCCAGGGGCTGTCCCGCTCTGCCCTCTCGGGAGAGACGGGGCCTGGCGGGCCTTACTGCCCGGTGCCTCCGCCTGAAGGGGCCGGGCCCCCGCGCCCCGCTGCGGCTCTTCCTCTGAGGCGGGGGGCAAAGTGCCCCGGGCAGGGACGTGGTGCGGCGCAGCAGCCGTAGCGGGTGTCATGCGTGGGGGCTGCTGTCGCCCTCGGGGGGGCGGGTGAGCTCTGCCAAGCCGCCGCGTTTGGCTGCGGAGGCAGATTTCGCCTCCCGACTGAAGAACAAAGCGGCGGTTGGCAGGGCTGTGCGCGCAGCGGACAGGCGGCGGCGGGCCGCGGGCGGCCGCGGTGGCGGAGATCGGGTCCGGTGTGGCGGCCGGGCCGCGGCTGCCCCCGGCTCCTTTGTCTCTCCAGGCCCCCGCGGAGGACAGTAACAGCCGCACACTGAACCCTTTGGAGATAAAGAATGCCTCATTACGCTGGAAGGGCCAGTTAAGGGCCAGAGTTGACATACTCCAAGAGGAGCTCTGTCGAGGCCTTACGCTGCGGACAAAAGAGCGGCGGGGGGGCTGCGATGCATAGTCCCGGGGGTGCGGCGGGGAGGGGCGGGGGGCGGGACCCTGGGGGCGCGGAGGCGTTAGCGGTGGGCGGCGGGCGGCGGGCCGACCCGGCCCCGGGAGCTCGGACCGCCAACGCCGCGGCCCGGCAGCGGCGCCCCCGCCGCAGTTCCCAGCTCCCACCGGCACGCTTCTTCATAAGGGTTCTTCTGTTCAGTGGTTTTATTTTTTTCCCCCAGTAGTTAGCGTTGCACTGTAAAATGTTTAGAATGATCCTAAATCGCACAGCCGCAACGAGCTAATCCCCGTTAATGAATGGGAAATCCACAAGTGCCATCAAAGGTTATCCTAAAAGCCAAGGAGATAAATACTTCATTGAACGTTGTCTTCGTGTGGGACCCGTTCCTGCAGTCCCTGAACCATAACAATTAAAATCACGTTCTTCAAAAGCACTGATGCTTAGTCTCAAGAGTTCAGTGAAGGTGAGAAAGGTGAAATCTGACACTTGGCAGTTACAATTTCTTCCAGACGTACATCACAACGCGCTAGACCTTTTGAAGGCAGTTTGGATTAATCGCTAAGTTTTAACTGGACAAGATCTAATTACAGCTCCTGCCTATGAATCCTTAGGGAAAACAGTAAAAAGTTTGCCTTTTGTTTTGGTGGAGTCTTACATTTCAAAATACAGATTTCTGAGATTCTATTCTCCCTGGTCTTGATTGATGTTTTAAAAAACTTCGACATTAATTTTTGGATAGAACACACTTGTTTGTTACAAGTATTACTGATGCTATTAAATGAGAACTCAAAACAAGAATATCATACCACTGTTGAAAAGTTCAAAGAATTTACAAAGCTCTAAGTAAAACTTCAGAAAGTTGTTTTGCAGTGCTGGACTGTTTTATATTTTCTTTCAATATTTTAAGTACATTTTTTCGATTTCATTAAACACAGAAGTTCAGTAATGTGCTTAACCCTTGCTTGGGGGCTCTTTCTGCAAAAATTTTATAGACCCAAAGGTAAGCATGGAAGAAGGCAAGACTGGGCTTACCTGGTGTAATGATGCAGGCTTCCCAACTGCAATCACACATTGATTTAGAAGATTAGGTCTATTAACTGGAAATCAGAGTACAGCTGGATACGTGCTGACCTACTACAATAGGAATCGGTGTGCTAGTGAATTTAGTGGTTTCTTAAAAGCTCTTCTAAGTACAGCTCTTCTCCCCCAGCGCTGAAGCCGTTGACAAAGCACAGGAGTCAGAAAAATCTTGCAGAAGATATGACTGTATCTCCAACTCCAGTATAACATTAAAAAAAACAGGTTTTCTTAAAAGCTGGAAAGTTTCAAGTGAGAGTGTTGTTACAATCAAGACGTCACTAAAATCCTTTTAGACTCTGCGTTTCATACAGCTTATTCTCTGGCAAGAAATAGTACACAAGATGAACAGAAGCAAATGGTCCTTTTCTTACTGTGTGGTGAATAGAAGCAAAGAGCACAGGCTGAGTTCGCTGAAAAAACTCTAACAGGGTATTCATGAGATGAATACAAGCATCTCATGCCCTCTTTGTCAGGAGAGATCAGATGCACTGGTGTGGAAGATCGTAACAACCCCTGAACTTGTTTTATAATGTAGGAGTGAATCTCAGTGTTGACAAAGTAAAGCAGTGTTTTAGCTGTCACCACCCATCCCATCAAGGTCACAGAAGAACCAGTGCATGCAGCATATCTAAAAACAAGCAGAAAATTAATTTTGAAGGGATATTTTTAAACTATATATTTAACAAGGTTAACCTGTGCCAGAGGAAACCATCAGCTACCTATAATTAAACATCAGCACATCAGCTATATTGATTGACCTTAACTTGGGATAGCAGTGGTTGCCTGAAGCCTTTTGTAAGTGTATGCATACAGAGCTGGAACAAAACGGGAGGAAAATGGGCCTGTAAAATAAACAGGAGAACAGAATCTGGTTATTCTGTATCGTGCAATTTCATCGACAAAGATGGTACATTCCTCTGCACGGTGTTCTTTTCCTACATGCTCCTTGCAGGAACGTTAACCCTTGTAGGCTGCCACATAGGAAGAATATAGCTTAAGGAATCGACGTTTCAGGAAAGTTAGCTGTGCAATGGAAAAGTGAGTCATTGTTTCATAGGAGACATTGGGTGCATCAGCATTCATGAAGCGGGTGTTACCCCTGTGCAATTAAAGGAGTATCCACACATGCTGCTGGACACTTGGACTCTAAATCCACAAGAAAAGTGAATATAGCTTCAATTTTAGAAGCTGTGTGTAATGCATAAAAACATGAAAAATTCAAGAAAGCCTGAGCAATTGTTTGTACCAGATAACGCACATTTGGAAACAACATATGACATATGAGTTCTCAAAGACTCTTGAGTGAAGTTACAACGATGATATGGTAGTGTAGTTTATGAGATTGCTCTTGGATCTGTAACAAGAAAATGTACTTGTAAAGCTAAGATTGTGTGCGAGGACTAGGGAGATTTATGAGCAAATAATGTTTCTGATGGACTTCCCACATGACCTTAATCAAGCCATTCTCCATTCATATGCTTCTAAAGCTTATCTACAAAAGTGTTAATAAATGCCTATTTTTATTGTAAGCATTTTAGGACAGTCTGGTTTTTACTACAGAACTATACATCACCCAGCATAGTAACAGGCTGGTGATACTACTTTCATATGATTAATGATCATAAACACCAAAAGTGAGATGATTTGCCACTTTTGTCCAAGATGGAAGTAATTTACAGCCTGAATGATAGTGAAAAACAGACCCTGCAGATTCCTGGCTTACAATATCATCAGCCTGTGAGTTTCACACAGTTATTAGTATTAGAAGAACTATCTACTGCAACCCTAGCTCAACAGGAAAAATGTTATGGAAGCTAATGGCTAGACGAGATGGGAAGATAATTTTGAAATACTAGGAGGTAAGTCTTACCACTCCCATTTAATGTCATCCAAGAAACCTACTCTCTGATAGCGCTTCAGGTTGCACTGATGTTATCTATTGTAGTGTGGAAAACAATCTTCAGATAGCTGTGCTGGTAACAGGGCTGAACATTAACTATTTAATTCTAAAACATAATTTATGTAAATTTTAAAAATATAATGTGATCTTCAGATAATAAGCCATCTTCAATAACATTGCAAAAGGCTTGCAAATGTGGGCTGGTTGTATCACCTCATGTGTTCAAGTTCAAGGCAGTACCAATCCTGACTGCCGCACACTGCTTGTTTGAAGTTTTCAAACTGGTATCCCATGGGCATATCCTCATAATGGACAATTCTCAAAGCAGAAACTACCCAATCTTAATTTCCTAACATCCTTTCAAGGCAGGATTTAGGGCAGGTTTACAAAAGCAAGATCTCTTGTGAATCTTTTTTTATTTTGAGATTCAGCTGAAACCAGGATGAGTTGGCAGCATGACAGAAAGGAGCACACAAGAGCTTATAAAAAGAGTCCTGAAAAAGATTATTTGATTTCCATTCTTTGGAATGTTACAGCTATTCAGAGATATTGCAAGGTAATCTCTGGCAAATTGCCCATGATTGAAGCAAATGGTAACTCACTGAACAGAGAGAGGCTCTGGTCCTTACTAGGCTGAAACTATCTGCACAAGTTCTGAATAAGGCATGAGGGACTTTTTCTTTTGTTATAATGTGTTCCTGATTTTCGTTGTAAAATAGGGACAGGTGACAACAAAATCTTCCATCTCCAAATATTTCTTGTGCCATTAAATATGACTCTTGGAGCAAATAAGGGTTTCCATCCTGGGTAATTTTTTAATGTCTTCTTACACCACTAAGTCCCTGTAAGATTTAATTCCCCAAGCCTAATTTAATGGAAAGGGATTCCATGCACAAGTACATTTTCATATTTTTCCAAATTCCCAGTGGTGTACCTGCTACAGCAGATGTTGTGGCAGCTTCTTAATATACGTTTCAGGTATCTTAATCTCTTTCTGAACAACAGGAGATAAAAGGGTGTCAAACACTGCTGTAAGCTTCAGCATTTGTTATAAATTGGTTCCATTTGAAATATAGTCCTTCCCAACGGCATTTATTTTCAGAAGCATTTAGACATCTGTCTGTAAGACCAGACTACAAATCTTAAAATTGAATCTTACTGGGAATGACCTCTACAAAATGTTTATGTAATACTTAGCAAAGTGTGGCTCCAGTCCTTCTCCCCTTCCATTCATCATTGTCTTTTGTGTTTTCACTGCTGAGAGTTTGTGTGGATTTTTTTTTCCCCACAAAGCAATCCCTGCACATAGAGTGCTGAAGAGAGTCTAAATAGTTTTTTAAAATTCTGTTCTGCCTTCATACGACACTTGAAACAGCAGACACAAAAAAAGGGAACAAGTAAATTCTTGGATTAGTGAAATTAGTCCAAATCCATTTCTACAGTAATTCATCTGTCATTGTTAAACCACGTTTGAATCTCTGAGTATGTGTGATATAGAATATTAATCCTATGTTAACATGTTCTCTATATTACAAAAATTCCGAACAAGTGTGACAAGCAAACCTTGTAATTTATGATTTATTTATTTATATTGCCAGTACTACAAATGGCGATGTAGCTTACATAGAAGCTACAAAGCTGTAAGCTGTTTCAGTGAAAATAACTAGCCACACCTTGTGACAGGAAGAAGAAAACTAAGAAACCTGAAAATAAAACCATCTGTGAAAAACAGTCTAGGGAGTAAACATCCAAAATGAAGCATGTCTTTACATGCTCCCTACTATGCTAACATAATGAGAATGAAGCACTAAAAATGTTCAAAGCAGTGAGCAGGGAGTTTTAACTACATCAATCCCTCTACAAGAGTAGTCCCTCTGGCATCATAAAGAGTACTCACTGGAGTATGGCTCACAGAAATGAGAACAGAACACTAAAAAAAACCAAAAAACAAAACACAAAAGGACAAAACTATGGTAAAAATATTTAGCAAAAATGAAATAAATAGCTTTTAAGTTGTGGGTTTTCTATTGCTTCAAGCAGATCTGGATAGGCACCCAGGAAAATCAATCTGCTTGTGTAATGACCAAGTTTATTTTACTTTTTAAAAGTCATCAGCGTTCATGAGAGGAGTGCTGGTTTGCATCAGGCATGTTGCAAACAGATGTTATGCAAGCTTCCCCAGACAGTCCTGCCAATGCATTGCAATCCTGAGTTATGACATTCACTATAACGGCTGCAGTCTGGGCCCTTTTTTGGGCCACAGATTGTTCTGTTGGTTTTCCCCAAATGGGGATGATATTTTTGCAATGTGTACAAAAATTTGAAGATCAATATATTTTTATTTTCAGACCACGGAATTTGGACACCATCTCCTAGTTACACGGCTTATTAGTAGTATGGGACAGGAATGGAAGTACGTTATTTGCCATCATATATATGATTGTGTTACTGACTCTTAGCAAGCCTATCTCCTGGTTCATTCCCGCAATGTGTTTGGTAAGGGACAGTCCCTTGCAGTTTCCTTCTATTCCTACTTTTGAAGGATGAAAGGAAATGATTTCCAAATACTATTTTAAAAAACTTTGTAGGTTTTTAATTAAAATACACCTTTAGCCTACAAGGGTATGAAATGGCTACATTGCTTCATAACCTTTGAACAGATAAATGAAGAAACAAAAGATATGAAACGTAAGAAAACATAACAAAACTAAACTCATGGAGCAGAACTATACTTTTGAAAGACCCTGCAGATTCTTGAACAAGAGATGATATATGGTTGCTAATACAGATTAAAACCTCTAGACAGAGAATGTCTGATAAGAAAAAGACCATAGTTCCTACTCCAAAACACACTTTACTTGCAGTACCTCATTAAAATGAAAATATGTCACTGTTCACAGGAAGAAAATTTTTGCTCTGAGATCTAAACAGCCCATTTTCTTATTATATAGCCTAATGTCATTGTTGCCTATTTTTTAAGTACATGCTCTACCATACTTTTTCAGACTTTGATCTTGAAAAGAAGGATGTAGGAGTATGCAGGTAAAGCAGAATAACAGTTTTTAACATTTATTTTTCTGTACTAAAAGATTATTGTGCTTTCCATCTTTAAACAATAAAAATACTTTGATAAAGCTTGCTTGAGCCTAACAGCCTGAGCCATGTGATCAGTAATTTTATTTTACTATTCTTTTTTTTGTTGTTAAAGAAGCAGAAAGCACTGAAGCAACTTGCCGAGCGGTGCCAAAGAAGTCAGTGTGAAAATCGAAAGGTTGAGACTTTGTCACCTGCAGCTAGCTCGATGCTCGTATTACTTGGCTGCATTTCTTTTATAAAGCTTTTGCTTTCAGGGCTTGTGTGCAGGCACTGTGGTAAGTTCAATAAAGGGCAACAAGTTGTGGTGAAAGAGGAGCGATACTTACCGCACATCAGGGGGAAGGGGTTGGATTATAGTTCGTGACTATTCTGAAAAGTGGTTAGGAATCTGATGTACTGCAACACATACTGTTCTTCTCCCCTCTAAAAGGTGGTTATTGGATCTGTGATAGAAAAATCAGCTTACCAACGGCTGAGCCACGAACACCAAACGCAAGTTGAGGCTACACAGGAGACGCTATCGGGGACTTGTGCGGCAGGCGAAGCAAGAGCGCACTGCTGATAGCCTGGATGTCAAGAGGATTTAAGTGAGACTCACCAGGCTGTGAAATAAGTTTTCCACGGAAAATGGTGGCGATCCTATCCTTGAGGCTCTGTTCGCCTAAGCTGTAGTGTTGGTGGTGGGAACGAGTCTACCTGTGCGAGCAGAGCCTGCCGGCTCAGTGCCCCAGGCCTGGGGGCAGGGCACCCTGGCGGCTCTAACCGCGGCCGCCCCTCACCCCCCGCGCCCCCGGGCAGCCGCCAGTCCCCTGCCCTTGAACTCCTCACCTCAGTGCACCCCCAGCCGCCGGCTCAAGCCTTCAGGAGGCGGCGGCGGGTGACGGCGGCAGCGCCGGGCCAGGCCCGTCCAGCCACCCGCCGGCTCCTGCCAGACTCCGGGCGGATCACGGCCCGGGCCCTGGGCCTTGGCGGCCGCCCGGGCCCCGCCGCGGGGCCGGTGCCACCGTCGCTCCCCTCAGCCTGACAGGACAGCGCTCCCCCCGCCCCGGCGCCCCTGGAAGCCGCCCCGCCTGCTGTGAAGCCGGCAAGTCGCCGCTCCCTCCGGCTGCAGCGGATCGCCGCCGGCCGCCCTCCGCTCCGGGCACGGCGGGGAAGCACAGCCAGGCGCCCCCCCGCCGCCCCGCTCCCTGGGGACCCAGCCGGAGGCCGCCGGCCGCCACCTCCCCCCTGGCGTCCAGGCCCATAGAGCGCGCCGGCGCCGTGCTAGAACGTACGCAGCGGGGGCCGCCTCGGCCTGCGCGCGGCGGCGGCGGCGGCGCGGCGCCCCCTAGCGGCAGCCGACGGGTTTCGCGGCGGACCGAGGAGAGAAAGGGAGAAGGGGCAGTAATGGCGGCCAGTTAGTGCGAGACTGAGCCGAGGAGGCGGCAGCAGCGACTGGAGAAGCCGGCGCGGCTCCGTCTGTGGCTCTGCCCGGCGGACCGGCTTCCCCAGAGGACTTGTCTTCCTTCCTCCCCCTCCCCCCTTCCCCCTCTCCCTCCCCTTCCCCTCCCTACCCGAGCCCCCGCCTGTCCGCCCTCCCTCCTCCCTCCGCGCCGGCGGCGGCAGCGGCGGCGGCGGCGGCCCCCCGTGTCCCCCCTCCCCGGGGCCATGGTGAACACCAGGAAGAGCTCTTTGCGCCCCCTGGGCAAAGCGGCGGCCGCTGCGGCCGGAGCCGGCAGCCATTTCATCTCGTCCCGGACCCGCTCTTCCAAAAGGGGCACCAAGGCAGATGCGGCCGGGCTGGAAGAGACGGCGGCAGCGCGGGTAAGGACCGGAGGGGTTCACGGGGGACGGGGAGGGAGAGCGGCGGGGGGGGGGGGGGGGGCAGCGGCGAGGGCCTTGGCTGGGGAGTCGCTGGGGACAGCGCCGCTGCTGCCGGGGGGGGCCGCGGGTACGGGAGCTGCGGGGCGGGGGGGGGTGGGGGGGGTAGTGCCGAAACGGCTGTCGGCTTGAGCAGAGGAGGAGGAGGAGGAGGGCTGGCGGCCCGCCCGAGGTGCGGAGGGACCGCGGCGCCGGCGGGGCGCCCGGGGACGCGGGGGGGGGGGGGGGGCGCAGGCTGCGGAGAGCCGCCCGCCGCGTCCCAACTGGGCTCGCCGCTCGGCGGGGAGAGGGCCGGTCTCCGCTGGGGCGGCGGGGGGCGCAGGCCGCTGACAGCGGCTGGGGGCGGCGGCGGGGACGCCCGAGGGCCGGCCGGGGCCGCGGGGGGCGAAGTTGCTGCCGCGCCGGTGGCGGTGGCGGCGGCGGCGGCGGGCCGGGGCAGGCAGGGCCGGCGCGGCGGCGGCGGGCGGGGGTCCGGCGGTGCGGGGCTCCCCCTGCGGCCGCGCCCGGCGCTGCGCCGGCTGCCAGACAAAAGTTGGGAGCTGCGCCTGCAGCAACTTCGCAGTACTCCTTCCCCGTTTTGTTTGGCTTTTTTTTTTTTTTTTTTTTTTTTCCGTGTCCCCCGCCGCCCCTTTCCCTGACCGCCCTCCGTTCGGCCCGCGCGGGTGTTGGCGGCCGCCCCAGCGGGAGGAGGCTGGTGCTTGATGCTCCCCCCGCGACGCCCCCGCCGGCGGGCAGGGTGGGACTTGGGCCGTCAGGTTGCGGTGGAGCCTTTTCCCAGCGCCGCTCAGAATCGCCTGGGTTAAGCGGGGTAAGGGCGAGTGAATTCCGCAGCCTCGTCTGGAAAACCAACGTTTGGTGAATTCTAATTGCAAGAAGGAATTTGGGAGCCTGTGTTCTTCCTTGTTTTCTCTAAACAGATTGTTGACAACTGCCTTTTTTTTTTTAATCCTAATTACAGACAGGGCTTCCCCGCTCCCCCCCCCCCCCCGGAGAAAACTTCAGGTATTGCTTTGAGCGTTTAAAGGAGTGGTTATAGTTGCCTGACCTGCATACATATTTTAAAAGCGGTGTAAATAAGGAAGTGAAAAATCGAGGGTCAAAACGTTTTGACAGTCACACAGTGACTGACCGTGTCCCAGCCTCTGCTAAGAAGGAAGTTAATCAGACAAGTAGAAAAACAGCGATAGCAGCCAGAGGCAGATCAGAAGGATGAAACCTGGAATTGTCACGGAACCTTTTGCCCTTATCCTTTTAGTTTTAAAATAATAAACACTCCCCACCTCCCCTGCTCCAAATCACCGACTAGATATTCTATACCTTCTGTGCTTCTCTCGCAATTTTTTCATGCTTCATAGTTCTCCCCTTCCCCCAGCTTACTTTTCCTCGTTGTCCCCTATTTCTTCCTTGTTTAATTTCATTAGGCTCCTGGGGATGCAGCACCATGGCTTTAAAAAGCTGTTCTGCTTGTTCTAGTGGCAGTTTCTGTTTATTCATATCGTGGGTCTTGTGGTTTGTGAGCCAAAGTTTGGTGTAACCCTTACTGGCTTATTTGCAGAGAGTTTACTGCTGCTAAAAAAAAATAGGTTGGGCTTCTTTCCAAATATTTTTCATCTATGAATAGTATTTCTATATTAAAAATGAATAAAATGTTTAAATCGTGTTATTATTGTACTGTAAGGAAAGGAGGTTGTGCAAAATAGTATCATAAAAGCTGTAAATACATCCCAGGATATTGCCCACACTTCTTAAAAAGCATTTCTTTAAAAGTTAAGTATATATTTTGGTGTGTGGGAATGGACTTGTTTCACTTCACAACAGATCTCAGGCGTTTGAGGTAGATTATTTTCTTTTAAAGATGTAATTGCCAAAGATGAGCAGAAGGTACCCAAGGCGCCCGCACCCCACCCCCTCAGAATTCTGCAAAATATAAAAATATATATACATCCCACTGTATTTTAAACTTGTCTTTGTACAACTGTTTTTATTCTTCAGATGTAAGTATTTGTCAGTGATACAGCAGTGTCTTTCTGAGCTTCTGAATCTTCTTGAAGTAGTGCCAGAGGAGGATTTCAGTGATTAGAACATGAATAAGTATAGCACTAGGAAGACAAAGCCTTTGCTTTTGGAAGCGACTGTTGGGAGACGACAGATAGCGAGGCTGTGTTTTGTGCAGAAAGCGTACTAGGATCCTTTTCATGCAGTGGTATGTATTTTTTCCCCAAAGTTGACTGGAACAGTGTGTCCTTTTGAAGTCTTTCGGGTGTCACGTCAGGAAACCAGCCTCACTACCAGCAGTTAATCAGGTTAATGGGCAGCTAGAGTTTGGAGCTCTGGCAGAGACGGTACACTGCTTGTTTGTGCTATGTGACTGAATTTTCTTGCACGGAGGTTCTGACTTGGACTCCTGGAGAAGAGCTCTTCAGTGGCAATGCGTGTAATTACCTTTCAGAATGTATTTAAAAGGATCATCTATTTGTTCCTTACTAGCAACAAAAACTGAGTTAGCAATCTTAATGGCATCCTGTAAGATGCTGATTAGACCAGATGAGGGGTTAGGAGTTGCCTTCCAGCTTGTTTGTATCTATTTCCTTTTTTCCTCTTGGATTTTTCTGGTATACATAGGGGAGGAGTTGCATACATCTACAAGGATAGGCTTGAATCCCTCCTCTCCCAAGAACTCGAGTTAAGTTTCTAGTCTTCCATTTCAGTATTATGTTGAGTTACATATTAATAGTGTCCATTTTTGTTTGATCTGAATCTGGAAGCAACACACGTTCTGTGCAAATGGGCTGTAATTGTCCAAATACCTTTATCGTATTCTCTGTATTCCCTCTATAGTACTTGCTCATCTTAGAGAAAGCAATGACATCAGTCTTTGAAAAGTAAACTGTTTTGAATTATTGACTGGCGACCATGCATTCAGTGACTGAGATGAATACGTGTGTGTCCACTGACCAGAAGCCGGATTAAAATGAACAAAATCCCTCACTAAATGGATCAAGACAAGAAGTTTATTCTCTGAAATGATGTCATAGCAGAGTGCATAGAAAGGGTACAGAGAGGAAAAAATGGGTTTTTTTCTTCCTGTTTCCAGGATTGATTTGCACACTGTTTAAAAGAAATTGAAGCTCTCCTTACGTAAATTTGTGTTCTATCTTTATACAAATAAGATGTATTTTTTTATTTCTGGCGTACACACTTGGAAAGTATTATGGTTCTGTATTAAAGAATTCTGACAAGAAAAGTGCATCACAATCTTCCAGAGTTTTCAGAAACATACAGTTGTAACACAAGACTTATCATCCAGTGGACTTTTCACGCTATGAAGGAATTGAGTATACTGTGACCATAAATGGTTAAATTTGTGCTCTAGATTTACGAACGTTTGATGTTTTCAGATACTGAGTGGTGATTGTGGGTAACACTTACCTGGCAATTGAAACGATTTTTCTCAGTCATCTCAAAACATAAATCAGAAGTGTTGATCCAGAAAACTAATGAATTTATTGTGAAATAAACACTCTTAAATCATGTCAGCGTATTAGTTAGACATTTTACAAATGTATACAAGATTAGCTTAATTTAATTAGCCAAGAAAGCATTAGTAGTGCCTTAAGAGCTACTTGAAGGCACTGTGATAATTGTAACACGCGATCCTAGCTGAAAGTAGTACTGCCAACATCGTTCAACGTACTCGTTGGCAACCTAGAGCTCTCCATTGTACTTAATTGCCAATAGGAGCAAACACGGGCTTGAGGATTGACATCGAGTGCTGTAGTGTGGGAAGGTATAAAGCTAAGCGGCATTTTTGTGCTCTGTAATAACAATATATTTCAGTGTCTCTTACTGTAATTTCTCAGTCTGTAACAAAAATATTTTTTTCTGATTTCTGAGTGATAATGCAGCCTTTGTAGCATAAGCTTATTGCTATGGTCTACTCCTTAAAAAGTCTTTAATGGGCAGCTATTGAAAACATAGAAAATTAACTTTAAAAAATTTACTATTACTTCTCTTCAAATACTAGCTTTAAACATAGACCTTAGAGTTTTCTAAAATTTAATTTTTCCTTTATGAAAGAGCCTGATTCAGGTGAGCAGATTTTCTTCGTTGTGTTTGCAATGTATCTTACACTGTCCTGGATGTTCTGTGGTTTAGGATAAAGCTATAGGAAAAGTTCGAGTTTCCTTCTTAAGCTGGAGAAATTACACTAGCTGGCTACCTGCGTGTAAAGCTCTTAAGGGAACAAAAGCTCCTCTCGGGTATCTATGCATTGTCTTACTGTTTGAGTTTACGGTAACATCAATAAAGGTGCTGAGGCTAACATTTTCACAGGTCTTTGAAATATGTCCTGAAGAATAGAGCCTTGCTAAGTTACTCCAAACAACTTCATTTAAAGGTAGATTCCCAAGAAAGCTTGTCTTTTCAGCGTGTAATAAAATGTTGGGTTCTTTCTGGTTTAGTGGTCCGCTGCTCTTTTGGGACTTGGCAGGAGAAAATCAGTGATCTAAAATGAATCGTGCCGTCTGTTCCTTGGTAGCGTGCTACTAATACACCTGTGAACAGTGGGAAATTGAGCAATTGTTGGAAGCAATCTATGTCCAAGATTCTGTCAAAATACCCTCCAGTCAGCATTTGTAATCCTTCCATTGTTCCAGAGGGGTGTCCTGAGTTTGATTTCTTCCCGTGTACCTTTTGCCAGTCAAGTCTGGGCCGCTGTCAGAAGTCGGGACACCTCTGAAGCACACGCGGTTTGTTTTGGGAGGCAGTCGCCCATCCTGTTGGAAGCTGGCTATCTTGGTTGTCACGCTGCTACAGGGCCTTAAAAGGAAGCAATCTAAGGACTAATCCAGGGAGTGAATAAGACCTCCAAAGAATACTCAGGAAATGGTGTTGATGTTTGGTGTACTGCATTGCTTCCTCTGAAAATTGGGTTTGTCCCAAAGTAATATTAATAAAAGCTGCTTCTCCAACTACTGTCTCTTGGTTTAAACTTAAAGCAGAAGGCTTAACCCATTGCCGTGAGAAATCCCATGACAATTTTGCAAGTGTGGCATACAGCTTTGGGTTATGCAAGATAATTAACTCAGGTAATTACATTCTGATCACCTCCATCCCCCTGCAGTTTCAGTTGGATGTGGTATAGTTTTGCACAGCCTGCCCTAAATTGTCAAGTGTTTGCTGTGCTGTGGAGAAGTTTTCATTCCAGTCTAATGATGCTTTAAACAATTTCTGTGTAAAACTTTATAAAAGCCCTTCTCAAACCAAAGCATCAAGCAAGTAGGAATCAGTGAGCTGAAGATTTCATTGCTCTTATTTTGTGGCTGTGACTGTTTTGAAGGTTGCTGATCATTTATTAGACTTTTTAGCTTGAATGTTTTACTTTGTGTGCGGGTAATATCAGTCATGAACCCATTTATTGCGAAGGGAGTTGGAAATATTTTTTCAGCCTTTTTCATCCTATTGTGTATTTTTTGTTTTTGGGCTCTTCATGTTTTGCTGCTTTTTCTAAATAATTTTTCCATCTCTTGAGTTTACCCTTTGAAGTGTTGTCTTTATTACCTTTGATAGGATTTTCATGGTTTATTTTAACTATTAATTTTGCTTTAAATTGTTCAAGTGTTGTTTTGCATTTATACTTGCTTGGACTCTTTTCCTGATTAAATTTAACTTCTTACTTAGTAGCTGTTAAAACAGGTCACTTTTCAACCAGTTGTAAGAGGAGTATGTTATCTTCTGTAAGCTTTTTCATTTTGCACTGTTGAGTATGGGTATGCTATAGCAACTTCAACTCCAGTTGAACTAGGTACAAAGGAGGTGGCTTTAGTACGCCTATCAGAAAGATAGAATTTACGAGCTTGTCTAAGTTTTGTAGTTTTTGTAGCCTGTTCTGAATTTTCTTCTAGTAGTGTATGCTAATGACCTAATGCCCACCTTTGGTGGAAAGTTTGTGTCCAGTTGCACTTGGAGCAGATGCTTTCAGTTTGGGTGTTTTTGTGATTTGGGAAATGGGCTTTTTGCTTTTCTCCAACCTCCAGTCATTTGCTACGTTTTAAATGGATAAGTAGGTGAACTGAGCTGTTTGAATAACCTGAAATGAAGAAGCTGTTCTTTCTATGCACATGGAAGAAGTTACTTACATTGAAATTTGTTGCCATGCTTCAGCAATTCATCATTCCAAATACCTAAGAACTACCTTCTATTATTTCTCTTGATTTTTCTTTCAGACCGTGATTGTTGTTTTTATTATGATTTAAATGTCGATACATTAATTTTAAGATTTTGTATTACCATTTTACACAATTTTAATTTGCTTTTTCTTTTTAAGTACTGTCTTCAAGTGTGCTGTAGCTAGAGATACAGAAGTGTTTTTAATCCCACATTTTTTTCCCCATAGAAAGCCACCTTCTTGTAGCTTCACTTGCTACAGACACTTCCTTGCTTAGTTTACTGAGTCAAGTACCTGGTTGCGTCCAAACCTTGAGAAACCCTCTGGTCCAAGGGTTCTCTGTTCTCCTGGTTGCTATCCTCATTTGGATCATTCTGCCGATTTCTTTAGGTTTATAGCAGTACTAAAAGGAGGCCATGTGCTCCATACTTTCTTTGGGGTGGGGTTGTTGAGCAGAAACAAGATGGGGTTTTGAGAGCTAACGGTAGCAAAAAAGAAAGGTGTTTGAATGTTTTCATTTTTTTCCACTTCTGAATTGCGATAATTCTTGAATGTTTACATAAATACAATTTTTGCTTTCAAAGTCTTTGTTAACAGAATCTAGAAAGTCATGGAAATGGTTAATGTGGTTCTGACTGAAAATGTCTTGCTTTTAGTATTCCTTCAGTGTTAAATTAGGAAGATCGATGGTTTTAAAACCTTTCAATATGTGGATTTTCTGGAAAAACTTCCAAGTGAGGTGTGGACCTCCGTACAGCAAATAGAGACCCCTTCGCAGTAGACTTGCTCTTCTGAAGGGATCTCACACGCTGCAAGCTGTTAACTCGGCAGTTGTGGAAGCAAATAGGCTCGCCAGTATTAATGCTTGCCTGGCCATTTGATCAGCAGACTCAGGATCAGGTTGCTGGCCCTGCTGAAACTAACCCTCTTCCCCACATCGTCCTGCTCCCCCTTGCGCCTCCTCCATCCCTCTGTTTTAATTACCAGCTAAAAATTTGCGGTGTCACCCTAATATCAGTGAAGGTGTGAAGGAGAGGAGTGCAGCACTCATGGTGGAAATGCTTGGAGCAGGGAAGTGATGATGGGTAGAGGACAAACCTCAGCTCGCTAATTATGGCCTCTGCCATCGTTTGGCAGAGGTTCCTCTGTAGCTCCCACTCCCTTTCTTCTGTGAACCTAGAAGCAGCCTGTCGATGGTAAGAGTTTTTTGGATGTTGGATGAAAACCCATTGGAAGGCACTTAGCCTGGATACGCACAGGTGTCTTTTTCTGTTGTAGGCAGGAGGAGTGGTTGCAAGCATGAAAATAAGCAATGAACAATGTTGTAGGTAGCGGGTTTTATTTTTAACTTGTAAACTTTGAAGTTTTCTCAAGAGCTTTCACATTTATTAAATAACCTGAATTCTAGAGTTGAAGAGTTCCAGGAAATAAAAGTAGAAATCTATTGAAAAAATGAAGCAGATCTTCTCATGCAAAGAATAATGTTTTTTTTTACCTGAAGGAGTTGGGAAGAATTTATTATTCTGAAAAAGTCTATATGGTGGTGTTCTTTATATTCTGAATGGCTATTATTGACGTAAACATTGTTTACTGAAAAAAAAATATACAGAAGCTGAATGTTAAAAGAATTTAGACCATCCTTCAATTGAGGCATTCTTTACTATCGTTATCGCCAATGAGATGCAGCATTAATAGCTGTTTATTCCAAGATCTTCAAGCACTTAAGCATGAATGTTGCTATTTTTCCTTAACACCTGTGGAGAGCCAGTGTCTGATAAATGACTGTGTGCAACTGAGTGGAAATTAGAGAACTGCAGCCAGAAGATGGGTTCTTTTAAGCCAACTTTGTCTCTTTTTCAAGGTATCAGTGAGGTTAAACACATGAGGTCCTTGATGAAACTTGAAGTTCTTTGTAAGGTACTTAATGTGCTTTAATCCAAATAAATTCCCCCCCCCCCCCCCCCCCCCCCCCCCCCCCCCCCCAGCTTCTTGTCATTTGACAGCACAAGCAGCGTACACACTGAATTTTTAGGACACAAAGGTAGATGATTAGGATGCAGCAGTACGTAGTGTCAGACATGAGTACAGCCTGCTGTGACCTCAGGTTGAGTCATGGTTACCTTCTTTCCCCAGACAAGTGCATCAGGTCTTGCCTTTTCCCCCCGAGCAGGTTGTCAGTCCTGCCATAGAAGAGGGGTTGTGGGCATTTGCCAGGAAAATGTGGGTCGGAGTGGGGAGGGGAGAGGAGCTTGCGAGGATGTGTTGGTGCTGGAGAGAGTGGGTAGTGCAGTGTGTCATCCTGAAATTAGGAAACGGTGCAGATGTGTAAGGCAAGGTGTGGTCCCCAGTTTGAGCACACGGATGACAGTGTTTTAGCTACTGAAAATTTGTGCTGAGCATAAGGACAGTTTTAGTCCTTTTTGTCGGTGAAGATGCAATAAAGCGAAGTGGCAAACTTGAAAAAAATAAATTGAAACAGGATTTGAAGGGATTTACTAGACTGGTCAGATGACATAGTCATGGTAGAAAATTTGTTTCATCTAGTTACTAGAACTTTGAATGAAGTAAGAGGAAAACTAAAAATATCTTAAAGAGATTGCGAAGCCTTTTGATTTTTTTTTTATGCCTAGCCCAAAAATGCATTAGGAAGGATGCCTAGCTCTTACCTAACTTACATCAGTAGATTTTACAGTAGACATTTAATGAGATACATTTGTAGAAGTTAAATGCTTTAATCCATGTTTTTTACTTTAGCAGAAACTGATACACAAGGGAGCAAGTGGCTTATCCAGATTCACTGGACAGACAGTGATTTTGGTGTATTTTGTTGATATGTTTGAAATGACGTTATTGATTAAACACAGAAGCAGCAAGTTAGTTGTTAACTGAGTAGTTATCTGAGGGCAAAGATGAGTGATCAGCTTAACCAACTGGTACACTGGGGACACAATCACTTTTTGTTCGTGAATACAAGTTTTATTTGGAAAGTCAACTTTTATACCATTAGGATAAAAATGTTTATTAAATGCATTAAATATCCCCAAGTATGCATTTTATTTCTTTTAATGGATAGCCCATTTCCACAAGAACTTGGCATGAACTGATAGGGGAAAAAGTAGATCTGATTTTTTTCATGCATACTTTTGAAATATGAATCCAGGTTATTAATATTCTGGAACATCTGAGAAGATGTGTTGTTGTTCACAAGATTTTAAATTATGTTAGAAATAACTAGAGAACCTGGATTCAGTTTCTCTGAAGTTAGTAAGACTGAGAGATGTCTGCAGTCACTGTTGTCTTTTCAGAGAGTCAAGCAGAGATGAAAAAGTTAGGAAAAAAGAGGAAAATATCAGAAGATAAAAATTGACTATAGTTAAAGTAGAGGTTTTTGAAAGCCTGTAGCTGAAACAGATTTCTTGAAAATGTTTATATTGTTATTGTTAAGACAAAAGTAAATTTCAGGGTGTCTTGTGCTTGTTCAATGGGGCAAAAAGAAAATCTAAAATAATTTGTGCTTTCAACAACATGCGGAGGAATAGTATTGATCATTTGAAGACTGAATGTCATTGTGTCTAACTTTGTGTCTTAGATGTTGGAAGAGGTCATATAAAAGAGAACAACATAGATGCTGAAAGGTTTAAAACATTAGGTTGTGAAGTTTCATGTCTGTGTTGTGAAGTTGTATGAGCAATCATGATAACTTTCAGGGAGTGGCAGTTACTCAGAAGAAGGGTGTGACCCACAAAATGTGTGGCAAGGAGAGCAAGTTTGACCATGGTGGAAAACTTAAAATATTAATGTCTGCATACCTGTGTTTTAATACAGCTGAACCTATGGCAAACCAGGTGGAGTCGTCTTCACAAACTGCAGGATCTGGTTGTGGTTTGAATGTCATGTCATCCCTTACTGAAAAACTCGATGAACTTTGCATTGACGTACTTGGAGATGACAGGGGTGTAGAGATGGTTCATACTCATCCTGTATTACCAGACTGCTGGATTATGGTTATCTTGAGATGTTCAGACCAGCAGTGCAGCAAGGAGTTCTTTGGATATTCTCTTGGCCAGGAGATTCAACTTAAAAAGCAGAAGAAACACTCCCACCCCCCCACCCCCCATCTTTCAATATGCTAGATGTAGTCTTTGTATTTTGACTTGAAAATTAATCAGTTATTGTGCTTTAGCTAGCTGGTCTCTGTGAAGGCAAACCCTTGTCGATGAGGTCTCCCTTGGTATGTGTGTCCTTCAGTCGTGCTGAAAGACTTAATCTGTGTAGTCCCTTTTTTCCTAAGAGGATAGATTGAGAACGAAGAAGTCAGTTTTATTCACTGATTTCTAATTTGCGTTCTTTCAGAACATAAGAACTTGTCTCTAAATACGTAAAGCTGTGTTCCTATCAAACTATTTTTTTGAAATTTAGGGATGGATAGGGAAGAGACTACAGATGATATTGTGTATCATTGTTTTTGTGGCTTGTTTGTGAATGAGCGTTTTATAATAAACATTTTTTCCATCTTTCTCCTTTTCATGCAAAGTAGAGAAAACAGAGATAAGTATCCAGCTGTATTTATTTTATTGCTTTATTTACTTACTCATTGCAGATACGTTTCTAGATTTATTGCTACTGTCATTCAACTGCCTTCGGTGAAGGTGTGTTACCAGAGTTTGCCCCACTACCTCTGCAAGACTCCGGCTGTTGAGTCTAAGCTCAACAGCTAATTGGCAGTGCGCATGCAGCTGTCACATGCCATTTTACTCTGGAATCCAAAGATAATGAAGACTATGTTTTGCCAGTCTGGACCACGGATGGTATCTTGTTAACTCCAGTTATTCCCTTACACATTATTAGTGCGAGCGTTTTCTGTAGGCAGCTGTGCCGGGTTCTGGCTGTTCTGCATCACGGCTGGGGTTTGGTGGGTCTCTCATTTCTGTTAGATCAATACAGTTGTGTTAAATTTTGTTTACCTCTTTTGTACTTCCTGATGCTGTGTAAACTTGATTTTTTTATTCTTCTGTGCTTGCTTTTTCTTTGTGGCTTTGGTACGCTTTCAGGCTATTTCTGACATGGTTAAGATTTTATTAATTTGTATTCTCTGCATTCTCTCAGCATGTGAGTGTGTTTGCTCCAGTGCCCATGTTTCATTAGAAGCTTTTTGAGTTCAGCACGCTGGTTCCTGCTTCTGCAATTGCATTATTAATTTCTTAATTTTAAAGTTTGATTCTTGTATTGTACATTTCTCTTTCTAGTCCCAGAACATTTTCTTGGTGCATACTGTTAAGTAATAAGTTTCTGGCCTGAAGCTGAAGTACTGTTTTTAATCATTTAAAGGTATAAATGGTTTGAGACCCAGTTACTTGAGGGAGCAAGTTGAGTGCAGTGGAATTGTTAGACCTCTTTTGCTATAAATGGGAGGAAGTGGTGGATAGACTGCTCTCTGTAAAGGCTTCTCAAATTGAAATTAATTTCTTTCCTTGTTCTAGCATATCCCAATTTGACTAATCTGTTGAGTGTAATGAAAGCTCCGTCTCCTTATTTTACTATAGATAGGTGAAAGTTCTGGATGGCAGTCTAGGTGTGATTTGATTCCCTAGAGCTTGAATTTTTAAGGTGGTAAACTGGAAAATGGAGCATGGATTCTTATTAATATATTTAAAATGTCAGTGATTTCTCATTGTAGTAGTTTTGTCACTACTTCATGGTAAAACATTTTGTAGGTTAGTGCATCTTCTACAGCAGGTGTCCTAACAAGTTAGTATTTGGGCTTAACTATCTTAAAATTTAGACTTGCTTTGTACTTGCTAAGTTACTGTGTAGCGTTAATATGCAGATAAATGAGGCTTAGCTGAAAATACTATCCTAAACAAAGAACAACCAGAAATCATTGCCTCATTAAGTAAACCCCTTCATTGCTAGTCTAGTTCCTTAGGCAACTGCACTGATGTGGTCACATTGACGGTTAGCCTGCTCTTCCAGTTTTTTGAAGCTGTTGGCTGGTATCTGTTCATTTGATAGTATTAGAGATCTCAAAGATACTCAGCTTTTATGAATTTTGTGAATATTGGTAACTCTGGCACAGGGAGACTTGAAGCAGCAGATTTTGTCTTCAGGTTAATTGCTAGTATTTTGTTTTACCTGCCAGCCGGCCAGTTGGTATGCATAAGGCTCAGAAGTAACTACATCACTGTGCGTTTCACCAATAAATTGGCAGGACAAATGAGGAATACTAGCTAATTTTGAGACTTGGGGCCAGAGGCAGGGAACTGGAGGGAAGGTGGTCATAGGAGACCTGGGAGGAGTTAGAATTTTTGCACAGGAAGGGGCAGAGATGGAGTGTAGGAACCTATGCATTGTGAATTTCATTGCTCACAAAGTAGCTTTAATGTTAGCCCTTGTAAAGCTTCATTACATGCTTGTTTCTCTTCCTTAGTTTCATTTTCTCTGTCTCGCCTAGCCGGTTTAAAACTGGTTCTGTGGCTTACCTTGAAACTCCACACAGGGTAGCTCTTGTAGTTTCAGAAAATAGTTAATAACGTTGGCTTAGCCATGATGCATTTCAAGTCCACAAACAAACATGGCTGATGAAAGCAAAAAGTACATACAGAAACGCTTCAAGTATTCAGAAGTGAGTATGTACGCTGTTAAATTTTTGTGAAAGGTTGGTATTCTGTAGTTGCAGAGTGTTATGGAAAACAGCTGGGTGTGTTTTACTGTGCTATGCGAGGTGCAGGTGTTGTGTATTTAGGAACGGTGGCAGTTAACCTCTGTTACCGCTTTGACTAAGCCTTAGTTTTAGATCCCAAATTCTGCTTCATCTAATTTAAAGTTTTAATTATGATCTAGTATAGATACTATTTCGGGTTACATTGGTGTACTTCCTGAAGAAGGGCAGTAATGTTGAAGAAAAAAGTGTGGGTTTGGTTTTGCTTTTTGACTGGGGTTAAATGAGTTCTAAGACTGAACGTGATATAGACATCTTTCTTTCCTTGGATTTACCTTGACAGGCTAAAAATTTCCAAAGTTAAAACTACTTTTAAAATGAGATATGAACATAGGCTGGTTAGCATTTAATACTAGGTTTTGTATTTAGTATTTTTGATATTATCAAAAGTATTCACAAGTATTTATAGTCTAAATGAAAATTGCATATAATCAGTAAATAATACTATCATAATGAATATAATTTTTATTAGTAGTATTATAAGTATTTAATATGAGTTAATATTTGTTAAAAATATATACTGGGGGACAGAATGTTAAGGCGTGATGTGGACAACCAATTTCACTGACAGCTTTCTGTTCTGCAGACAGTGGTCCCGTCTTCACCTTGTGGTTTGTTTTCTTACGCTATCCTTTGTACTTGTCTGATCCCTCAGTGAAATGAGTCAGCTCACTAACCAGGTAGGGAGCTACTCTAGCAGAAGGGAAGCAAACTTCTGAAGCTTTAGTGAAGTAATTTGGTTATGGGAGGGTCAGAGGAACAGCAGGAGATCAGAGGAGGTTGGAGTGGTGCTGTGTAACCAGGCAAGGGAGCTCACGGGTCGATCCCTGGGTTCCGTGGTGCTGAGCTGTCTTGTTGAACTGCACGTGTGCGTTTGGATTTCTTTAGGCTTTACCACTTTCCAAATACTGTGCTTGGGATAGTCTCTTCAGGAAAATGCCTTTTTTTTTTTCTTTTTTCTAATTGTCTTGAATATGTGAGACATTATGATGTTGAATGTTCTGGAGTACAGATCAGGTTGTTGTTAATAAGCCTGATGAACAAATGGGACTTCCCCGCTCATCTCCTTCTGTAGAAGTAAAATTACCTTTTGTTCATAGTTGGAATGCTCACTGACAATTCCTCAATTCCTGGACCTTAATATTCAGAAACTGGTTATTTTGTTGTTGCAAGAAAGGCTGCTTAGTTTTTTTTAATCAAGACTGTTTCCATGAACTAAAATTTGTGGTTTATAGAATCTTGATTTTGTTTTTGTAGTTCACCTTAGCAGAAGCAGATCCTCCAAAGTTTGTTGTCTGTCTGCTTCTTACACGCAGTTCTGAAGTGATCCTTTGCTTTTTTTTATGTGTGAAAGGAATCTAATATGTATGAAATGTATGAAAAAAAGAATCTTTTAAGTTTCTGTCTGCATTACCTCTGATAAGTGCAACAGACACGCCCCCCCCCCCCCCCCCCCCCCCAGTAGTGTTTAGGTGCTTCTTAAGGTGTTAAGACTAATGTTGTTAGTGTGTTTAATGCTGTTAATGAACACATTAGACAAAAAGTGCTGTAAAGGTATAAAGTCCACTTTCAGTTGCTCCTGGCTGTGTGTTTGGTGGTCTAAAGAAGAGAACACGCTATCACAAAACTCTTCCAAAGAAGAAAGAGCATAATGCGGTCTTTTAAGCATTTTAGAGACACAGATAATGTCAGTACAATAAATTCATGCAGTCTTTCCAAGTATCTTAATTTTCCTCAGCCCTTTTTTCTCTTTAATGTACTATTAGTTCTTTTGCATGTAGGTTAAGAGTAGCAGAGTCACATATAATTTACAAAATGCAATGGGTTAGAGAAACAGTGCTTGTTCAAAAATGTAAAATATTACAGAAAAGTTTTAGTATTTAAAATTAAATATTATTGTAGTTTCCAGTAATGTTTTCAGAATGAATGTTTCTAATGTTTCACACAAGCTGGTTACTAAATTTGATAGAGACTTTGCTTTTACTAAGCTTAAGTTTCCTCTTTTTCTGTAAGGATATTACAAATGGGCCAATTAAGTTTTGTCTGATGCTTTTTTCTTTTCAGAAAGATGAAGGTAGTGATGCTAGTTTGAGTGATAGCCACATATCTCCTCCCGCCAAACGTACCTCAAAACATGCTGATCCTGTGTGCAAAGACAAATCAAAATCACGCAGTACTGGGCAGCGCGAGGAATGGAGCATCTCAACTGGACAGTCCAGGTAACTTGGTGCCAAAAGCAAAACGAAGTCTTACCAGTTTTTCCTATCTTGCTAACCTGTTTACGCTATTTCTGCAGTGAGCTGTAGTTTGCGCTCAAGACTATTCTTTTGAAGTGTGTCATTTTCATACAATTTTCTTTTAGTTAAGATTCCAAGAATGTGGGTTACATCAATCCTCTCATCTCTGTTTCCTTTCTATGCATACTTGTGCAAAAATGGAAAGTAATTTTATTTGAGATGCAGTCTGAATTCTAGATGCTTGGTACATCCGAATTTAGTGACTTAATTGGTATTTTTATGTACTCAAGCTGTAAGTGGACATGACATTTTAATTAGGAAACCATTATTACTATCTTTAGGGAATAGATAATGGTCAAGTTTCCTTCCATGGTTGTTTTCAGCCTCTCTTCCCTGTTTGGTTGTAAGGACTCAAGTAAATTACTGTATTTTATTAAATACAGCCTCAATCCTGCCACATTTTTATAACTCAAAATAGAAGTAATTTGTTTCATTTAAAACTGATTAATAATATTTTACAAAGCATTCTTATGTTCATAAGGTTCTTCATGTGATTACAAGTAATTATGAGACAGTGTAGACAGTATATTCCTAGGCCATGAACTTTCAGTTAATACTGAATCTTTTGTGGATATGTATTTCGTGTTTATGTACAAATCAAAATCGTTCTTGTAGTGCTTTGTATGGAAGAATGACTGTAATTCACTACTGGGCTGTCATCTGTTAGGATGAAGTATATTTAAAAACTGTGGTTTTAAATCTTAAAGTAGATCTATTTTTTGTTTGGTTTTCCCTTCTCAAACACAGTAAATTAAAAATAGCATATTATGTGCCATGGTCATCTAGAAATATATCAGAAGTCATGCAGCTTCTAGTTCTTTTGTTTGTAAGTCTAGATTTGTACTGTACCTATTAGAAATGCAAAGAAATAAAAGAAATGCAAAGAAATAAAAAAAAAAATATTTAATATGGCTGGGAGAATTTAAATCCTTGTGTCAAACGAAATTTGGCCAGGAGACTGAAACTCATATTGCTGCTCCTGTAGAACCCACTGTGACATGTCTTTGCATCTGATGGTTGTTTTCTGCAAAAATCTAAAGCGCTGGGCCTAATAGTGATCTTGAAATTGCTAAGGTGTTTCCCAAAAGTTTTGTTGCTTTTACTAGTTTATTCAAAGTGTTTGAATGCTAATTGCCTTTGAATAGCTGTATCGAGTTCCTGTTCTGAAACTTAAGGAGAGAGATAACAGTAGGACATGGCATGAGAGAACATGGAGGGTTTGATAAAAAGATGTTCGGATAATTGGCGGGGATTTATATAATTGATACTTGGCAGTTTTGTCCTTATTCCAACGCTGGACATGAAGCAAAATCTGCAGAGGCTGCCTGTCGCAAAGGTTCTGAAGTTACAGTGTATTGTGGAATGTTCTGTGCTTAAAAGTTTTAGTTTCTCAGTGCTGCTTCTGCTTGGCTGGGGAGGCAGTGTTACTTGCGTGTCTAACATGATGGTTTCCTAGGTTAACTTCTCAGCCTGGTGCTACACTACCAAATGGACGTAGCTTATGTAAGTATATTACAGTGGACCTTTTTGTATCTACTTTTATATTTAACAATTTTATGTCAATGGTTTTCAGTTGCATATATTTTTGATAACTTTACTGATTACTCTGACCATTTTGACCAGAAGAGTTACTGGTTTTGGCTCAGTTTTCTTCTGTCAACACCTTGGATGCTCTCTGTGGACATGGGGAACATTCTTAGATGAAATTCCATTTCTCTTCTCAATTCAGACCTCTTGACCATGATCTCGATGTTTTCCTTAATTCCTAAATTTACTGTTACAAACTAATTTTGGCCTTCCTCTCCCAGCTGGTCTCTTTAATTTACTTAACTCTCTTTGCTATTTTAAAATTTGGCCTTCAGTGGTTCTTAACATTACTTAACTATTGCTTTAGAGAGACCTGCCTTGTCTGCAGCTCCTGCTACCTTGAACAATTTTCCTATATGCTTGTACCTTACAACCTTGCCATCCCATCGCATATCTCAGCTAAAACCACTTTGTCTTTTGTGTCCCTTTTTCATCAATTCTGTCTTGTTTATTTCTGTGTTGACTCTATGTAAGTGTTAATCCATTAAGCATATTTGGTATTTTTATTATTTATTGTGCCTAAGGAACAATCAGGAGTGGGATCTCTTTTTGGCACTGTGCAGAGTAGCTGATACAGATTTGCTTGTGAAATCAATGCGTTGTATCTGACCTTTTAATACTGTATTTGAAAGACTGAAGAATTGAAACTGTGGGTCAAGTGTACGTTTTAGTATTGATGTTAACTTAAAAATATTGAATGGATATTTGAATGCCAAATTTTCATCATAAAATAAGATTATTATACAAGGAAACAAACTCAAGTCTGAAGAAATAGCTTGTAAATTAACTTTATATGAAATTTAAAAAGACATTTCTTTAGTGAATATAAGGGTGCTCATACTGTGCTCCATAACTTTTGGTTTATTATCCTTGCTAAGTATTCTCTTATTAATTCTTGTTTGTGAAAGTGTTGTTTCCTGCATTTTGAAGTAGTAATACAAATTTCTCTTAGCTCTCAAAAGCCATCCCCTTCGAGGGGAAAAAAAGGGAGATGGGGACCATGCTTGCATAAACGGAGATATAGAAGTCAGAAAAAGTTGTCGGTCCAGGAAAAACAGATTTGAAACTTTGAATCAGAGTTTATTGTTTGATCAGCTAGTAAACAGGTATGTGGGGATACTTCGGTTGTATTCACAAAGCATCTTAATGATTTTTCTAAAAAGTTAGAAAACCCTGTCTTCCAGTGCCATCTGTGTTTTACTGTGGGAATGTATTAGCGTCGAGGCAAGCTAGGTTGTGGTTTGAGTTACAGGCTGGGTCCTGTGCTGTAACTGCCAATGTTATCCATGCTCTAAAATGCAAAGCAGCTTGCCAGACTTTTCATTGAGGAGTAAGCTACTCTGTTTACACCTGAATAAAACTCTGTATGTTGGCAGTTACTGCAGAGAGCTGACATGCTGTAAATCCCCACCCTAGTTTGTTTCATAGGAACCTGTTTATGTAGCGATACCCTGAATGTGATTTAAATTGGTGATTAGCAACAATGCTTGGAAGCTTTCCAGATTTTGCTTGTATGATTTTGATCATAAAATATCAAAAGTTTGTAGCTTTTTTTGTTGTTGTTTTTTACCATTTGTTAGTAATTCACATAGGGTGGGTGTCACTTTTTGACATTTACTGTGCAGACAAAGTAGGTCAGGGAGGGAGGCACGGTCTGGTCTGAGCATAGGAATGGGAGCCAGAAATACTTTTCTTGAAATGTTATTTCTGTGTGGCCCTGGGCAGGTCACTTAATATGTCTCAATTTTCCCACCTGTAAAATGGGTTTTAATAGTCATATCTGTGAGAGACTGCTTGCTCTAGTTCTTGGAAAATGATTTAAACATAAACATTTAATTGCCAAGTATGATCTTTATTGTTAAATGTATTACGTTGAATCTTTTATTGAATTAATTTTCTTTTTCAATTTACACAGTAACTACTTGGTATCAGTTTTCAGATTTATATTAAGTTACATTTATTTTTCTAGTTGCAGTTAAATCTCCCTCTCTTCATCAACAACAGGAAAAAGTCTGCCGTGAATTTTGTAATTTGATAAGATCATGGTACTGAAGTCAATATATGAACTTACACTGATAACAGCGTGTCCCATAGTCATAGGAGATTTTTAAGAACAGGTTAGACAAATGTCTGTCAGGAATGATTTAGGTATTGTGTAGTTTGTTCTTACCTGGCAGAGCAGGTGGGCTTTTCCAGGTCTCCTCCAACCCTGGTTTCTTCAATAGCAAACTGTGGCATGATTTTACCTGAAGTGGTTATGTGACACATCACAGATATTTTAGAAAAAATTTTTAAAACTCAAGAGGGGGGTGCTCATGATGAAATCTTGACTTCACTGACTTCTGTCTCCAGAACTTCCATTGACTTCTTTCTAGGCAGGATTTCACCCTTTAGATGTACTTCTAAACAGCTTGAAAGGAAGGAAATGAAAGTTTCTGCCTTCTTACAGTTATTGTGCAATTATAGTAGAATTCCAGTGGAAATCTACCATAATGACCATAGAGAGCAGTAACTTGCTGTTCAGGACAGGTGGCCAAATAATTGACTTGGCCTGGCTAATACTCTGTTGTTTTCTTCCTTAGTAATGAAGCGTCTTGGTCAAGGTTATTATTTATACACCACCATTGTTTGGACAGCTGTTTACAAATACCTCAGATAATGAAAATGTAGACTAATTAAATAGTAGTTGAGAAATGGTAGAGCAGTGAGGTCAAATAATGAATGATGAAATTCTAGGTGTTACTGATTTAAAGCTAAAAAAAAATATCCTTTATGTATTAGTGTCTTTCTATGGCCAGGGTAAGAAGCTGCAAAGCTTACGGGGTGGAGGCATTAATTGCTTTCCCAGTATTTTAATTACGTAGGTAAAAAGCTTTACTTTTTTATTCTGTAAACTTAACCTTATCTGACACCTAAGCAGTTAAAAATGTATGTGCTGCAGTTTAAACTGAGATTTTTTTTTTTAAATGCTACAGCCTAATTTGAACCCTGAATTTTAATGGCATCAGCATTTCTTTTGCATATTCCTTAGTTTATATACTGTGGGTTAATATTTCAGTTTCCTTTATTATGGTTGGTGTTATAGTTAATTGATATTAAGTAGTTATCCTAAAATATTCAGGTTTTAATTAATTTGTGTATTTAGTTGGCCTGTAGACCTTGGAATAACCATAACAGAGCATAGAATTAGATACATTAAGTTGTTGGATGCTATCTAAAAAGTTGTACATATCTACTATTTTAAGACTGATTTTTTGTGTGTTAACTGTTGCATATATTTTAGTACTGCTGAAGCTGTCCTACAGGAAATGGATAATATTAACATCAGGAGAAACAGGCGGTCTGGGGAAGTAGAACGGCTACGGATGTGGACAGATACAGAATTTGTAAGTGCGAAGTGTCTTAGATCTTGGATAAAGGTAATATCAAGGGGAAGCGTGCTTGTTTTTGCAATCTCTATACATTTGTCTGTAGCTCTGTCAAAAGGTTTCACATCCTCTTCAGTGGATAACACAAAAAACCTTGATAAATTCAAATTCAGAACAAAATTCATGGATCTATACTAAATCACGTTTTCTTTGTGATGAATTGTCTGCCATGCTGTTATGATGTACTGTGGTAGTTCTCCTTTGGTTTGAAGCACGCTCTGGTAATCTGAAAACAGGACCAGGACTATCATCTGCTTTGTTCCCTAAAGCAGTTTGATACTGATGTTAATTACGTGTTAGATGAAGTAGGTGCTGAGAGACTAGTTTTACCACCTGTTAAATGAGACTGCTTTTGTAGTCTACCTGTGGAGGGCTCTGTTGGAAAAAAGACTTGGGATCTAGAGATTGTGTGGAGTATTAAACTTACTAAACTGTGGGCTAACAGTGTGAATGACATGGGACAGTACTGATGGGACTGTATGTGAATTTTATTCCAGGAAAACATGGATATGTATTCTCGAGTGAAAAGGAGGAGGAAATCACTGAGGAGAAATAGCTATGGAATTCAGAACCACCATGAAGTGTCCACAGAAGGGGAAGAAGAAGGTACGTGTTGTCAAGAATTGTAAGGGTTTGTCTGAAATATTTATAAAATGAAGTTCTCCTCAACATAAGTTAGCCATTTATTGCACTACAGAAAATAGTCTGGGTTTGGATCTGAATTTTGAGTTATTAAATTCATCAGTTAACAAGACTGCTGCAAATAAGTACACACAGAAGGATTCCTCCTCTTTAGGAAGAGAAGTTTTAGGGATCGCTGCATAGTTTTGTTTAAACAAAAGGAAGCTTATCTGAAAGTAGTAGACTGAAGCCCGTTTTCTAAATGTTTCTATACTATGTTCCATTACTCCTGTTTTCTGCAGTGCTAAGTAATTGTAGCTTTCCTTATATTCCCTGTAACACTCCTCTGGTGGAAGCCAGGATGTGATGCATGTCGTTTACAACAATGCATGTTCTAACTGGCTCACTATTTTTCATATGCTGGGTAGCCATTACCAGAAAGAATATGTAATACTTCTGCATCCTTCCTTTGGGAAAGGTATTAATTAAAGTCTCTGATTTCTATACATCCACCAAATTTTAGGAGGCTTGTAGGCACACAACTGTATTAGAAATTCTACCTTCCTTTAAAAATATGGATGAAACTGGCCAGTGGGTTCTAAAGGTATTGTGAAAGAAGGGATTGTGGCTAACATGGCATGATCAACAGCATGCTTGGCTTCCTTAAGAAATTAGACTTCCCTTTCAGGAATCCAGACGGTTCAATGTAGCATGTCTTGATTTTGAACTGAAGCTGGTGTAAGAGGTGTGGTCTGTCCCAAATAATAAGAATGCAGTCTTAATTCTGAGATCCATAGGTGGAAATTCTGATCCTGTTAATAGATGGACCTGGGTGGTACCTTTGGTTTATTTGCTTTGTGTAAAAATGATGCTGTGAATTGTAAAGTTGTACATATTTTCATGCTGGGTCAGATATTTTTCTGAGGCTCCTGTGGGAAAAGAGAATAAAGGCATTATTCTTAATTTGAAGGATAATTATTGAAGGAAAAAGCTAGTGGATAGAAGTGATACTTGAAGTACTTTACAATGAAAACTAATTTTACTGCATTTGTTTTCTTACTGTTGCTTTCCCAGAACTTTCTGTGGCAAACTAGAAGGAAGTTTGTCAGTGTGCTGTAGATTTATCTTGGTCTTCAGATTTCCAGTGATTTGGCATTTAGTGTTAAGAGGGGAATAATTCTCAGTGGCCATTAAAATATGAATTTTTAGGATGAAGATGGCTCTGGCATTAAGTAGAAGTGTTCTGAAAGTATTTTTCCCCCTCAACAGAGTCTCAGGAAGAAGATGGAGATATAGAAGCAGAAGAAGCTGAGGGAGAAGAAAACGATCGACCATATAATCTCAGACAGAGGAAAACTGTTGAAAGATACCAGGCCCCTCCAATAGGTGAGGAACTAGGCAGTGTTCATGCAGTTCTGCTCTGCTGACCTCCCGGAGTACCACAGGAGGTGTGGGAAGGGAGAAGTTGGATGACTAATCCTCATCCTTGATAGGATTCCCATGGAGCACTTTGTGACTTCAATCTTGCCTGTTTTTGTTTGCCATGTGAACAGGACTACTGAGACACAATCTGTCAGTTTGTCAGTCAGTGGTAGTGGCATCGCTGGTGCGTGCTGCCTCCTTGAACTTTGCAAGTACTGCCATGTGCTGGGCTCAGGGTTGGAGGTGAACGGGTTTAGGTGAAGAAATAGTTGACAGAAGTGGAATTCAGAAAGTAGTCTAAAAAGTTAGGTAATTACATAAGAAAAATAGTTGCCGTTATGCCTGCATCTCTTCTTGAGTGGTAAGCCTAATTCATAACGGTAGATAAATTGCATAGCAGCAGTTACTGCATGTTGCCTAGGTGAGAAATTTAGAAGAGAGTAGTTCACTTGAAAGGGACTGACAAGGATCATCTAGTCCAACTGCCTGCCCACTTCAGGGCAGCCCCGAAGTTAAAGTATGTTTATCAGAGCATTTTCCAAATGCCTCTTAAACACTGACAGGCTTGGGGCAGCAACCACCTTTCTAGGAAGCCCGTTTCAGTGTTTGACCACTGTCTCGGTAAAGAAATGCTTCGTAACGTTATGTTTGGATTTGCCCTGTTACAGCTTTGAACCATTTCCGTGCATTCTGTCACTTTATCCCAGGAGAAGAGCTGAGCAGCTCCCTCTCCATTTCCCCCTTGAGGAAGCTGTAGGGAGCAGTGAGGTCGCTCCCTTTCTCTGAGCTAGACAAACCCCATGTCCTTAACCCTTCCTTATGGGACATGCTGTCAGGGATCCATATAGGTTTCAGCATAGTGTCTCCTGATTTTGAACCTTTTAATACTTCTGTTGAAAATAAAGTATTCTGTGTGTATTTGGTTTACGCTACATAGTGTATGCAGTGTACTATGTCTTAAGGCTACTGGGAAATTAAGCTCTGATAGAGAAGTACTGCGGTTTATTTGTTAGGAGAAATTTCAAGACATCCTGTATTATCAGCTGTGAAGAGGTTTCTGTATGGAGTTTCATTTCCTGCAAATAAACTAAAAAGCTGGTGCCCTGGATGAATTACTTTCAGTGCCATGATAGCCATAGCTGTGACGATTTGAGGAGGCTGAGGGTGGAATTCCCATGACTGTGTCAAGCCAAGGATGGGGGTAGTGAAATAAAGCATAAGAGGTTTGATTTCCCTCCACACTCCCCAGTTCTTTCTGTAATTTGAGCTTTCAGAGAAACCAGTGATAACATTATTGGTAAAGCAATAAGCTAGCACTTTCGCGTTGCATTTAGATTAGTTTATTATTCTTTTATAATTGATGTTACAAACCTGTAACTTCTCTTACTCAGTGCCAGCTCATCAAAAAAAGAGGGAAAATACACTGTTCGATATTCACAGATCTCCTGCAAGAAGAAGCCATATAAGGTAAATGTCAGTCTTTTGGTGCCTAGTTGTTTGCTTTCCCTCAGTACATTTCTGTTAGCTTTTGATTTTTCCAAACATTCTTGAGTAGTGCAATTGATTCACGCGTGTGCATGGGTCTTGAATTGTATCATGGTCTGATCCTGATCAGCATATAAAAATGAATTTCATAGTGATTTGTAATACCAGTAGAGGCTTTGTGATAAAGAAAATGGAAACAGGTGTGCTGCAAGTGCTGGCAGGAGTTGCATATTGCACACTGTAGCTTTTCCTCTAAGTGTATATATTTAGTGTTTAAATCCAAACCAGCAATTTAAGAAATACCCCATTTTTTTTCTATAAAAATAAACAAATCAGGCTAATGTGTGTTTCTTTTCCTTCCAGTTCAAATTTAATTCAAGTAACATTAACAATTTAATAAAATATTTACCTAGCATCACTTTTGACTCTTACTTTTTGTGTCAAAGAAGTCTGGAATACACCAAGTTGTTCTGGAAAGTGTTAGTTGACTTTATTTAGCAAAGTGGATGAGGTCAGAGCTTAATACACTTTTTTTTTTAAAATAAATTTACTCAAAAGTTCAAAAAGATAAATCTGTCCATGAACAGAATTCAAGTAAATGAATGCTAGTGTCAGCTGAAACTCTTTTCTTACTGCTTAATTTAATGGCACAGTGAAAATATGAGAAGTAAATAAAATAATAGAAACTTATGATTCTACAATTTCTTTGTAGTAGAAAGACATAATGTTGAAGAGCTTTTTTTCTTTTTGGCTTGAAGTGCAAATGACATTTTGTTGGATAATCTCAGGATTTCTACTTGTTAGTAAGATACAAAGAGTATGAAAGCTATTATCCCTTCAGTTTTAGCATGCTCATTGCTCCACTCTCATTTTATCCCTTCTTGTCAGGACACTGTCATAAAAATTCTTCCTAATTGCATTATATTCTCTTTGACATATTTTTAAATGTATCTAATTTTGGTTATTGAACAGTAAAACTGATTGACAGTGTTATCCTTTGGCAAAAAACAGCTACTCAGTGCATTATCATGTTCAGACAAATGGTGTAGCTTACTATATTCACTAAAAATACGTGGATTTTTACTAGTAGCTAACTTTTTCCTGCAAAAAAAGTGCTGACTTTTTTCAAACTTGAGTACCGTTTTGTACAGAAGATGTAATGTACGTTCTCTAATTTTTCTGTAATACTGTCATCCTAAAATAAATGGTTCATGCAGACTTTGAATAATAATTCAGATTCACATCAGAAATTAAGCTACAGTTACTGGTATTTTGTGAAACCTGCTGTTCAGAATTAATGACCTCATAAAAAAGAGACCTTATGCTTTAGGAAGTATGGGATTTTTTCGATATAATTTTTTAGATAATATTTAAAGGAAAACATCAAACTGAGTAAGGAGATCTTGATATTTCTGTGATACTAGAGGTGGCTGAAGTGGTTGGAAGCTTTCCTAAGTGCAACTGCTGCCTGATGAACTTCAGTAATTTATTGATTGAATACTCAGTCACACTTGCTGAGGTGACATGGACTGGACCACGTATCTACTGTTCTAGTAATGTGCATGTTGAAGTCAGGTATTCCTGTGACAGTAAAAGATGTTGTTCCCCTTCCAGATTATTTTGTTACTTAGTAAAACAAAAATTTGCGTGCATCTTACACGTGAACGTACTGTACTTGCTGTTTCCACTTCATTTTTGTAGAAGAATTAGAATGTGCCATTCTGCTGCAAAAAGGCCTGAGTTTTATGTTTATTTTGCCACTTTAATAGGAGAAAGAAGCATGCCATTCACAGCAGTGATACAACCTCTTCAGATGAAGAACGTTTTGAAAGAAGAAAATCTAAAAGCATGGCCAGAGCAAGAAATAGGTATTAAAACATCCTTGGTCTTTAGGGGGGTTTGATTTTTATTATTCTATCAGAAAACAAGCAGAACTATTCTATAATGTTCTATCAGTTCTGCAAACTTTTTTGATTCTGCCTGTGACTACCTGCAGACACAGTTTTGGAGGACTGCTGGTTATATATTAATATAAGATTTTGAACTCTGATGAATAGATAATTAACAATAGTGATAAAAAGATTGAAAGATCATAACTGTTTCTTTCAATTGGGTTGTAACACAAACATCTGTTGATTTAAAACAGATTTTTGTTCTTAGTTTTACTTGATCCCAGTTATTTCAGAGGTACTCCCGATACTAGCTCTTATTTTTCTCTCATCCTGTTTTGTAACAGTTATGTGCATTTTACACACCCAGCGGATGTATTTTTGACCTTACATTTATTCACCAGTTATGTAAAAGTGGAAGATCTATAAAGTATATCAGTAAATTTACTTAATGCCCCAGATACATTATTTGGAAAACTGAACAGAAGAAAATGTGTTTCCTCATCTTTTTTTTTCTGTCTTTACCTGTGTGCCACGCTGTTTCCTTTTCCATTGTGAGGAATTCCAGTTATGTACAGCTGCCAGAAGTGTAGTTCCAAGTGTAACCTGTGTTTTACTGGTACCTTTCCTCCTCCCTTTGTGTATTTGACCTGACGTAATACCTGCCTATGTGTGGGCTTAAAGCTTCTTTGTATACACTAAGAATCTGGGACAGGTGGATGTGAGTTATGGCTGATCTACACGAAATATTTTTATTTCCTTTCTTTGGACTCTAATGAGCTGTATTTTTTTTAATTGTTTTTCCTTATACTTTTAATACTTTTCTTACTATATTGAACTTAATGCAGTTCATCACTGCCAGTGGAGAGTGTTCTGTTCTTTTGGTCAACATTGTTTCTTCTGTGCTTAATCGAAATAGCTTGTCCAGCCTGGTTTTCAAGATTGAAATATCTGTATGGAAGCATAAAACTATCTTTATATTTAAGGGATTTCCAGATATACAAGAATAATTACCAAAGTAGAGGTTAGTTTTGATTACCTTATCAATCCAGGAGGGTTGTCTCTCTAGTTAGTAGAAGGCATTTAATCTCTTGGTTCTTCCTGTTCCAGCAAAATGATCAAAACATAATGTTTATTTTTTGGTGTTTTTTTTTGGTTGTTGTTGAACAGGTGCCTGCCTTTAAACTTTAGAGCAGAAGACTTAGCTAGTGGAATCCTGCGAGAACGTGTGAAAGTTGGGGCGAGTTTGGCAGATGTCGACCCAATGATTATTGATAAATCGGTAGGTTTTGTTAGAACTTTTTATTTTCCTTCCCCCAGTTACGCATAAGCAGAATTCACTACAGCCTTTCGTTGGAGTTGAAGTAAATTTGTAATGAGCTCACTGATCTTAGTTGTTTTTTTCCAGGGCTGTTGTCTGTTTATTCCTTTGGGCTACAAAGCGCTTGCTTTTGGCCCATAGGTAATGAACGGGCTGCATACATATCGTATATAAGCCAAAATATCAATTGCCCAACTATATTTATTTGTTTACAGTCAGTTTGCTATTGCAAGTAACAGTAGAAACTGGGATATGCTGAATAGTGCAGAAAACAGAAGTGTTGACCACCTGGGTTGGTTAACTCAGTGCTACTCAGAAACAGTGATGCATGTTAGCTTATGGTGTGTTGTGCAGAAGCCATTGAATTATTACTAGAACTGAATCATTGTCTGGAAATACTTTGGCTATATTCATATTACGCTGTGCCTGAGCTTAGAAATGCTGTCAGACTTAGGCTGGATCTCTGTAGATGTCCAAGCATCCCTGCCACAGTTATCTTGTGAACTATGTAAACCTCGTGTGGGCAACCCAAGAGTTGACTTTCTCAGCTTTTTTTTTACACTTTCAAAACTTGGGCACTCTGTTGAACAGTGCAGTGTTGTTTGTAATTTTTTTCCAAATATGTTATTTTATAAGTAAAGGTACTTTTGTGGAAAGGTGTTACAATATATGCTTTGTATGCTTTGTGTTTTTTCTAAGGTGCGTTTTGATAGTGTAGGGGGATTGAGCCATCATATCGTTGCACTTAAAGAAATGGTAGTGTTTCCTCTTCTCTATCCAGAAATATTTGAAAAATTCAAAATTCAGCCACCAAGGTAGGTGTATTTGCTCTTACTGTCATATTTTATTTTATTAAGCTCTGAAGAATGCTTCACTTGAGCACACATAGGAGATTGATTCTTCCCCTGAAGTCTTCAAATAGACTTGCATGTTTGCTACTGCACTTGTCTATCAGAATGTAATAAGTGGGATGAAGAGTTACAAAAATCTAGTTTATTTTTCTTGTGGTATGAAGGTAATCTTCATGATTTGGTCAAAGAAAGAATTCTCAAGTGTTCTGTTTAGTAGTACCTTGACTTTTTTTCCATTATGTTATCAAATATTTTACTAAATCAAGCTAAATGCTGATGTTTTTTTATGTAATTAATCTCAATAGCCTTATATTATGGCTTTAATATTTATGAATTGGGCATCTTGGTGTGTGTTTTAAAGGGGTACACATAATCTAAGTAAATTGAATATTTTGGGATATTTTTGTCATTTAAAGGAAGTACATCTCTCCAAAGAAGTAATGCTGATTCAAGTATTAACTAAGATTTAATATTTGAGGAGATGTTTAACTAGTGTAAAACATCCTTTGGAAGCTTAATATGCCTTTGATTAATGTTCACTACAAAGTAAAGATTTACTGATTTTAAAGCATAAAACAAACTTTGGATTTTATGAAGTCATGTTGAATACACTAAATAATAATAATAATAATAGAACTTAAAGTCTTTCTTCTCCAGGCTCCCTGTCTTCATTATAAGATTTGACTTGGAGTTTTTCAGGAGACGTAAAATAAGTTTGTGACTGTGTTGATCCATTTATCTTCAGGGGCTGTTTATTCTATGGTCCTCCTGGAACAGGTAAAACCTTGGTAGCTAGAGCTCTAGCTAATGAATGCAGTCAAGGAGACAAAAAGGTGGCTTTCTTTATGAGGAAAGGAGCAGACTGTCTCAGTAAGTGGGTTGGTGAATCTGAACGCCAGCTTCGACTCCTTTTTGATCAGGTTAGATTTTTTTTTATATCATTTCTTTGTATGTTGGCTTTTTTTGTGTTTTAGGCAGCTGAAGTGATTTGCAATTGTAACTATAATTGAAACTGTAAATTTCATAATTGGGCAGGATTTGTCCAGATTTTATATTTGTATCAGTCTAAGGTGTCTCAGTTTGTCTTCACTATCACTCAAACACACAGTAAAACTGATACGCTGGTGCCATCTTGCTTATTCAGAGGAGAATGCAGTCTTTTTGCTTCGAAACAGTGCTGTAGTTAAAAATTCAGTTTTATTTTCAGACTATACTTTTTGACAAAGGTGTCTCAATCAATATATGTATTAGTTTAGAATTTTAATGCATTGTAACAAAAAGATTTTCCAATGTTGATGATAAATCATGAATTAACAGTAAATTCAATTATTTTTTTGCATACCAGGCATACTTGATGAGACCCTCTATAATCTTTTTCGATGAAATAGATGGCTTGGCTCCAGTTCGTTCTAGCAGACAAGATCAGATTCACAGGTAATATTTCTTATACGCTACCATTATTTTGGTATATACTGCATTATCTTGGTAAACTCTTAAATGTAATTTTACACAGTTCCCACAAAAGGTTTTTAATTCTGCTTAAGCCCACGTACACTAGAAAGGACAGATTGTTGAGGATTTTTTTTGTGTTGAAAGTCATCTTTTCAGTTCTTCAGAGACTGTATTTTGCTGAGAATTGAATTGTAATGGAGATTACCCATCAGCAACGTTATTAACTTAAAATTCCCCAGCATTTCTTTTGGTTGCTGGTTTTGTACTGTAAACAGATCATCTGTTACGATCCCGGTAGAATAATCCATTGAAAAAAAATTTGCTATAAAATGAGAAATTGTTATGTTCTATAAATGAACTGGATACTCATATCATTTTGATTCTGGATGGTGTGGCGTGCAAACTTATGTTGAGTTACTATCATGTCATTTTTAAAAATAATTTTTACAACAGTTTACTGCTGGTTGAAATTTACTTACTGGCTGCCTTCAGTCTCCATTTTTCTGTGTTTTTTATGGTGAGGCACTTACATTTTTCATTCTATAGGTGACGGCATTTGTGTGGTTATCTACCCCCGCTCAGCTGAGCAGGCAGGAGAGAAATTTTGGGGCCAGCAGACTAGGAGGTTATAGGAATATACAGCTTTGGTTTGATGCACTTTTCTTCTGCCTGGTGCTACAGTTGCTCTGAACAGGACGATGCATACACCGTTAATGGAAGAGAACTTTTCAGAGCTGCAGTAAATGGCTTCCTGAGCTCACATTCCCCAAAGCTTTTATAGGAGGAAGTTTGGTGTGTAATACTAAGTATAATACAGATTATATCAAAAGGTTCCTTCTTCCATTGAGACTTGAAACAGTTACGCAACTGTTACCTTAACTTTTTTCTTTGAAATTGTGAATGTTGCAGTTGAAAAAGTAAAAGAACTCGCAATCTTCCATATAATTGCTTTTTTTTTTTTAAAAAACCCACCTCTCTTTTAGCTCTATAGTGTCTACTCTTCTTGCCCTCATGGATGGACTGGATAATAGAGGTGAAATAGTTGTAATTGGTGCTACAAACAGACTGGATTCTATAGATCCGGCACTCAGGAGACCTGGTCGCTTTGACAGGGAATTTCTTTTCAACTTGCCTGATCAAAAGGTAAAGCTTACAAAGGAGATTTGTTAATAAACATTTCTAGTGTACTAAACATTTGAATGTCTGACAACCAAGGTTATGAAATAAAAATATGCATTCTTATTTGTAAGAGTGTGTTTTAATTTTTGGAAGGCATTTTTAGTAAAAGCACATTGTATACATAAAATTGTAATGAACTTCAGATCTTCAGAATATAGTTAAAACTAAAGAGAGGTAAATTGTTTGCATTAGACTGAATTGCTGATCAAAACCCTGTGGTTTTGTATGGACTTGTGTAATGAGCCCTAACTACTGGGGTTTTGGAAGTTATGGTAAGAGAAAATAGCTTTATGAGCATGTAGACTAAGTACATAAACATTCTACATGCAAAGCCAGATGATATTGGTAACAGGAACATTTCAGTTCCTTGTTCTAGACTTCTATAAAATCAGCCATAATATTTTATTAATTTATACTTAAAATTAAATTTACTTTGCATATTGATAGTTATCTTTGGATTCTGTAGAATTTAAAAATGAAATAGTTTTGGAATTCATGTGTATGTACTGTGCTACTCAGCAATAAATTACGTGGCAAGGCATTTGACAGTAGAAGCTGTTAATCATAGGTGCAGCAATTAAAAATCATAGAATTATGATAATTCCTAATAAAACATGAGTTTTGATCGGTTCATGTATAATAATGTTGATTAAACAGCAATTAAAATGTGTAACTGGTATACTGAAAAAAACCACTGCTTACATAAGGAATTAAAAAAGAAGCGAAAACTTCCACTCTTGAGGGATTTTGAGTGCTAGGTTCTATGTTATGCATCTCAGTGACAGGTCAAAACCAGATAAAATAACTTCATATTCACATGAATAAATAATATTCTTGTCTAAAATATTATGACATAGATTTCACTTGCTAATTTTGATTTTTTTTATTTTTTTTTTAAATCAGGCACGAAAGCACATTCTACAAATTCATACCAGGGATTGGAACCCCAAATTGTCAGATCCTTTCTTAGGAGAACTGGCTGAAAAATGTGTTGGTGAGTTATGTTTCTAGTACTTTTACTGTAGATGCTTTCTCTTCTGTGTAAAACTTTGAAGGTATGTTAAATGTATCAGGGTATTTTTTTTATTTTTACCTTTCTAAACTTCTGTACTTTCAACAGCACTTTTTTTTTTTTTGTAATAACAAAATACACTTCTGTCTTACTAAAATGTGAAATGAGTAGCTAGTAGTCGTTTGAAAACACAAACATGTCGCCTGTCTCTAACATCACTGTCCTTATATAGGATATTTCCCTCCAAGAGAAGCAAAGTGAAGTGGGAATTGGAATCTTTAGGTAGACTTCCCGTTAAATTAGTATAATACAGAAGAGATAGGGAGACCTGGTCTTGGGTTTTTTTCTGTCTGCTTATGGAGGGAAAAAGTACCAGTACTTGTGTGGGGTTTTTTCTTGTTTTGATTTTGTTTTTACTGACTGGCATGCTCTCCTCTGACCTAAATCCAACAAACTAACCAGCCTTTCTAAAGATGAATTTTTTTCCAGATTGCTAGCACAGAACAACCTCAAAGTGTAGATATAGGCAGGGGGGAAAAAAGCACCACACCATGAATACATTAAATATACCTTTGGAGCACCCAAAGACCTGCTGTACTATGGTGGTTCAAGATAAATCTGCTGCTTAAAAGCTAGTTAGAAATAAACCCAAATATTTTTATAGTGAATTTAACAGAGGAAGTGACCCAAAACACACACCACAGTCTCTTCTCAACAATTTGTCATGCAAAGATACATCCTCTGTCAGTCATCTGCTTGGACAAGCACTGAAGTTCTCAGAAAAAGGACAGTCTCAAATATCTGTGCATTGGAATCCATCATCAGAGAGATAAGAACTTCAAATGCAACATCAGTCCATTCAGTCAGCTACAGTACATCCGAATTATCCTCTTCATCCACTGGGACATCTATCATCGAAGCAGCATCCCTCCGCTTTTGATGCACAAAGACCTCAACATCTTCTGGTGAGGAGAAAACATAACTATCCAGCAAACTCCAGTTTAAGCTTTTCCAGGTGTAAGACAGCATGTGCCAAACCCATTTCATGTAAATTCTGCTTGATTTGTGCAAAGACGTGGTGCTGCTTAGTGGGAGAGAGGGGAATAGATGGGATAAACCCCAGTTGTTTCTTTGAAAATTCACCTTGGTTTTGCATTGAGGACACAATTATGTATTGCAAAATTTCAGACCATAAGGAAAGCCGTTCATAGGTTTGATTGGAAGACATTCTCTGTGCTCAGTAAACCTGTCAGTTCTGTGGAAGTCAGTTCACAAAAAGAAATACCTTTTCTGTTTTCTTTGGCTTTCCCACTGTCCAACTCCTTGATTGTCTCTGTTCTGTATCTTGGAGTTTAAATGTTTTCATACATCCAAGATTAAAACCTTTTGACTATTACCAAGGACTTTTTAAAACAGCTGAAGTAAGACTGGTTTATCTTCTTCATCTTGAGATTGCCTCATCATTTCTCTAAGTGACATCTGCAGCAACTAATTATTTAAACAGACTTTCCAGATTCTTTGTGGCCATTGCAAATCAGACTCATTGGCGCACTTGTCACATGATACAGTATGTACTGGTCTTCTATTTCCTCTTGTGTGCAGGTTTTCTTTAAAAACAAACCAACCAATACCCCCTCAACCCCTTCCCCAGGTAAAAGCTGCATAGACTCAACAGGCTTTTCAGATGGCATGATTTATACCTCTCTCCAGTTCATCAAACTTGGGAACAATTAACTACAAGCATATGGATCCTAATGAAGAAAACTGCTGAAATGCTACCAAAGTAGATGACTTTGGGGAAGCAGGTGTATGTGCGACTTGGAACTTTTTAAGATCCAGGGGTGTAATTGTAAAGAAATTAGAAGGGAAAAGCCCCAGGACTTCAAAAAAATTAGCTTATTTCCTGAGGGTTGATTTTTGTCCCAGGTGTTGTGGATTACATACCTTTTAGGAGATTTCTGTGTATGTGAGAACTAAAGGACCCACTTCACTGAATGGCCACATGACTGCAATGTGTGTGAGACAAAGTGAAGCAGCTTGGGGAGAGCAGAGAATTGCTCAGAAGACCACACACTGATGTCTAATTAGTACCTTCAATAAACACAAGTAATTATTATGGGTTTTTTTCTCCTTACTGGAGGTGGGCCCCAGATACCCTGAACTTTAAAAATAATTTCTTATCTCTTGTGCTTACTTCATTGTTCTGAATGATCACTTTCTGTAGGTGGACAGACTCGTAACTATTAACTCAGTCTTGTAGGAAACAAAACATATTAGCAACCAGAAAAGTGTGAATTCCTCCATCTGTCATCTTGCAGATGAATCTTTTTACAATGGAATAAAGGTTATTTAAATAATGTTAAATAGAGTTGTAAAGAAGCAGACCATTGTGCTCAAAATGCTTGTTAAAAATACTCTATTCTGTGCTTATTGTTGCAGGAGCATTTTGTGGCAAAATGATGTTGTGTTAGATTTTTTCTTTCCCGTCCTAATGTTATGATGGAGGGGGAAATTTTGGCATTAGTGTTCATTTTTTTCAGATTTTTTTTAAAAAAAAACATCGTTTTTTTTAAATTTCTGTCATCATGCTGAGTTGTTCACTGACTCGTTTTCCCTGCAGTCCATTTCAGGAGTCGTAGGGAGTTGCACGACATCAATTGGAGGAAGTGGTCAAGTTTGTTCTTCTGAACGCTTCACCCAGTTCAGTAACCGTTTGGTGTAGATTTTTGGGGTAGATGTTAGGCAGAGAAAGTTTCAAAGAGGACGTAATTTCTGCACCACAGAGGTGAAAGAGTATGGGTTTAAAGTTTTAGCGATCGAAATACATTCTTTGGAAACCTAATGAGAATCCAGTTGTTTGCTGTCCTGCTCTTTGAAAGCTGTACTTCGAAAACATTAGCAGATTGTGGTGGTGATGGGTAGAACAAAACGGGCTACTTGACAAGTCTTCCCTTATTGTGCTATGTTAAGGTGTGCTGGTGCATTTTGCCTGCCAAACTGAACCCCCTTTGTGAGGTGCTTCAAAAAGGGAGGCAAATGCACCGAACCTTGGGTTTATATTGCAGTGCCATTTCAGGCAGAAATAAATTCAGGTTATTTACTGTTGGCACGATACATTTTATTTTGCTTTGACAGTACTTAACTCATGTTTTTCTTCTTCTTAATCAGTGTGCATTTACTTCTTGGAAAGAAAAAGCTTCTAAATGTTTCATAAGAAACAGGATTTTGGCAGTTTTACTGCCACTGAAATGGATGTACAGTATGCACAAGAGAGTCCCTCAAAAAGAGGCACCAATTATTAGTCTTGAAATGTAATTGCTCCTGAGAAATGAAAGGTAGAAATGGAGACTAATTGTGTATCTGATCACCTGAGAATTTAATTTTAAAAATAGGCTACAGGCTATTATTTCCTAATTTTGCAATTCTTTGGAGATGTACAAGCGGTGATTAAAATGACTGTTAGAAAGTGATATTACAGCATTTATTAATAGAAAAATTGGAAAAGATACAGCTCCTACGCTGCTGAATCTTTTGTCACGGAGATACTAAAGTAGTTTTTAAGGTGACAGGCGTTCAGTGCTGTATATCTCTAGCACATCTTTGATTTGAGCTTTGTTTTAGTCATGTCCGTGTCCCCCTGTCTATCTTTTTCTGTGTTTAATCCAGTATGCTTGTTAGATGAGAAATGGACGAATTTAAATGGGAATGCGATACCTGATATTGAAAGAACAAAGCAGAGTTTAAAGGAAAAACCTTGGTTTTCATTTCTCTGATGCATCTGTAGCTACTGTCTAATGGTTTCACATGGTTAATGGAGTGTGCCTGCATGGTTTTGATTTCATAATGGGTGTTAGTTAAAAAAAAACAAACCTGAGTGCTGAAAAGAATTAGTTGCCTATTGATTAATGTAGTGGATGTATTTGAACTTATATTTCAAATGTCAGTTGTATTTATTTCAAGGTAACTTGTGAATGTGAGTTGCTGCATTTTAGATAAGTAACAGTGTGTGCACATCAAGTTACACTATTATAGCTACTAACCTCTTATAAAATTGGGAAACTTGGTATAAAAGTTGCAGAAGGAGCCTGATATTTGTGGTGATCTTCCATCTGTGTTTTTATTTTTAATAATTTTCAAGTATATGAGAGAAAGGTGGAACTTGAAGTCTCAGCCAACTGACAAGTTGGTATTCTTTATTATTATCCCCTAAATGTATATATCTGAAAGATGAGGATGGAAGATTGTCTATCTTTGGTATTAATCGCTTCCTTTTTTTATTTTTCAACACTGTGTATGGAATCAGCTTTGTTCCTTGTTGCTTGTATGAATCTTGTAAAAATACATGTGCCAGCAGCACTGAAAGAACAAGAGGATAAAGAAACAAGGCAGGCTTCAGTTTTGGGACTTGGTGCTGCCAAAAGTGTATTAGAAGAGTAGAGTAGAAAAAGCTCAAATGTGTAAGACCTGTTGAGGAGGAGGAGGTGCAGTTAAAAAAGAGTTGATTGAGAATAGTTTAACCAAAGAATTGACTAATTAGCTTCTATAAACACTTCACTGCAAAATGGTAAACTTTTATGTGGCAATACCTCAGTGCAACACGTTTTCCTACAGTGAGTATAATTCTCTGAAAGAGTTTCCCCACTGGAATAATGTTTTACGTTTTTTGAAAGATGGAGCTACAGTGCTACAGAATACAGTGGCATATTAAAGTGTCTTGCTGAGAGATAGGGAAAAATTTAATACCTAATTTCTAATTCAGGGGGGAAAACCCCCAAATCATTAGTACTGCAAAAGGCACAGAAGTATTAAGTCTCTCAGTATTTCATATCAGATCTGTGTTTTTCAGTAATGATGATTAAGCAATTATAGGTAGCCACCTGTAGATACTTAGGAAGCTAGGGTAAATTAAAATTCAAATGTTCTAAAATACTTTTTCAACTCTTTTAGATACAGTAGTAAAATTATGAAACTCCAAGAAGTCTCAAACATTTTTTTCTTGCCAGTAAAAGTTCACATTTTTCCAAGAGTTCACAGTATGGTTTTTTAACAAGAGATTTAATTTCTTCCTTATTCTACTCATGAAACATTTTTCTTCATACTTCTCATTTTCTCAGTCTCGAGAAGTTTGAAGTCGGTGATGTTCATCCAGTATAACAAAAGTACTTCGCTGTTAAAAAGTATATACACGTAGAGATACTAAAGTAAAAAAGGAGGAGAGGGACTAGCCTGTTAAAATTGCACACATATTTTAGACAATATTAAGAAGAGAGATGACAGACCTATAACCCTGGTCTGAAAATGCACTATGTATTGCACTATATAGTGAAAATGTAGGTCATTTTAACATCAATGTGGAACTGTTTTTTACTATATTTCAATATACCTGTACATAATTTATTGGGACACAACACTGTCACTAGGTTACGATGTGATACCTTTTGGCAGATGCTTTTGTGGACCTTGACAATTAAGTATTACTGATTGGTTTTAGCTTTAGGCATGTTTGAAATACGTGTAGCACAGCAATGCTATTTCACAGAAGATATTTTTGTTTTTGTGTGCACTAGGGTACTGTGGAGCTGACATAAAAGCACTTTGCACTGAGGCTGCCTTGATTGCCCTGAGACGACGCTATCCCCAGATTTATGTGAGCAGTCAGAAACTACAGCTTGATGTTTCCTCAGTAGTTCTCAGCGCGCAGGATTTTTATCATGCAATGCAGAATATTGTGCCTGCTTCCCAACGTGCCGTGACATCTTCAGGACATGCGTTATCTCCTGTGATCAGACCACTGTTGGAACGTACCTTCACTAACCTTCTGGAGGTTTTACACAAAGTATTCCCTCATGCTGAATTTAGCCAGGGTGACAAAAGTGAAGGTATGTGATACGATTTTTTTTCCGCAAATGCTGTTTCAATTTGAAAATCCTTCAACTGGCTTTCTTGTATTGCTCACCTTAAACGTGATACATATTTGATTCGGTGTACGTAAATACACTGAATCACTTGGATGTGGCATACTTTTACTGATTCCAGGTTGCTGTGGAATTTAATAAACTGACCTTATGTAGACCAAGATCCCATAGGTGTGAGTGTCACCTGAAAAAAGGAGACACCCCCCCCTCCCCCCAAATAATTTACAATTGAAATATGAGAAATAATGGCACATAGTCAGATGGCAGAACAAAAGAAAATAGTGAGATGATGTTGCTTAGTGTATTTGGACCTGAAACCGGAGCTCCTGTCCTGAGTGTCCCTGGTCCTTTGCTTGCTGATGATGTGGAAGCAGGCTGCAGAGGAGTGCTACGGGGAGCTTGCAGCTCAGCAGGTGAGTCTGTGGTTTGCCAGATACCTGAGCCTATGTAATGGTCGTCTGTAGGTTAAGGAGAAAGTCCTGAGGCTTCCCTCCCCTTGAACTGGCCTGATGCACTCTTGATCCTGAGTTGATTCTGCTGGCTTAGCAAGCGGAGAACTATTTGCTGTGTTGTCAAGTTAGCTTTTTGCCAAATTAGTGAGTAAAATAAACTCGCTAAGGGGTCAGATGTATGCCAGAACCCTGCTGCAATGGGAGTGATGTGAGTGCATTGAGGAAGCTGGGAATGAGAAGGAATGCGACTGACTGCTTTGACTGGCAGGGAGTCAGTAGGTGCTGGGTTATTTTACCCAGCTCTTCTCTGAGACATACTTTAATAGTTACCCATGTAATTTCTTGGAAAAGTTGAACAAGGTATCTTGCTTTTGATACCTACTTATTCTGTGACGTACTATTTCCTACTGTTCTTACCTGGGATTACCCCCACCCCCCAACTATGTAAACAGTACTTATGGCTGTGTGTGATGAACTTGACAATAGCCCAGGTCACAGATTGAATCTGTGACAGTCATGACTTTCTTTTCTTTCCTATTCTAGAGCACACTTCCAGGCTGCAGCCCAGGCAGCTTGTGCTGATCCCTGTGCTGGCTGCTGCAGTTCCTCCAGCCCAGCTGTGCATTTTTGCTCTATCCCTTCCACTTTAGTACGCCAGACCCTTTGTTAAACCCTTTAGCCAACAAAACTCATCCAAAAAATGATGTATTTTTTTCGGGTTAGTTTTCTGCTGACTGTGGGATAGCTGGAGGTTTTAACAAGTGTTGGAGTTGGCACAAAAATGGGGCCTGGGAGTGTGTGGTGGTGGGTGGGGGGAAGTGGGCTCCTTGCAGCTGCAGTTAGATCACGTTGGGCTCCCTCGATCGTATGAGGCTCCTGTAACCAAAGTTGTGTAAGATGCTTAAGTCAGTCTGTATACTGTTAGCCTGTTGGTAATGCCCAGTTTAGAGATTGTCAGTATTGTTGAAGAATTGAATTAGGTATCCCTGTCTTTGTTGTGAAGTTCTAGTTCAGATTATTTTCTTCAGTTATATTCTTTACATTCCTATTTATTACAGGTCATTATTACTAAGAAGTGAGTTTGGAAGCATTCATTGATTTAGATAGTAGTTTTACCAGATAATTCTGCTGCTGTGGCTGCTTTTATATGTTTTTAAGTAATCAATTTTGAAGATACATGAACCAAGGTTTCTTTAAACACTTCTTTTGTACCTTAGGATTTTTTCTTAGTCCCTTAAACTTACCTGTGTTAAAAAAAAAAAAAAAAAGCAAAATCTACTTTCATGTACAATGATTTTAAATGTAAATGCAGATTACGCACTAGGACTTTAGGACTTCAGTTTTTCTTTAATTCAGAGCCAGGTTTATATCAGATGCTTACTGTTGTGCTTACAATCTGCAAATCTAGTTTTCTGCATGTCTTTTCAGTTCACTAATGATTCCTGTTTCTTGTAATTCAGTGAGTCAAATGCTCAAGCAAAGGATGTCACAGAGGCTTGACACTTAGAAAAGGCAGCCCATTTTTTAATCCCAATAATTATATATTTTAGGAAGTGAAAGCTGTGTCCAGTGCATGAGCATAGGACTCACCCGGTGGTCTACGTTGGTATAGAAAAAATCCTGCCTGTGTAGGGACTGCAGTGAGCCAAGAGTTAGGGGTCCTATACCTAGCTGATTTGAAGGCCTCTATCCTTGCCCAGAGCTAAATGTCCAGCAGCTTCTGAACTGCTTTTTCTTGCAGTGGAGTACCTTTTGGCCACTGGTTGATGTCTGCAAGCCTTTTTTATCGTTTCCCCCTGAGGGATGATTGTCACATACCAGGGCCAGCAGAATGTTACTCTTGCCCAGCCTACTCTGAATCCAGTTTCCTACATGACACAGCCAGCTAAGGGAACTTTTGTTGTCTCTTAACCATTTTTCCCAGGACCACACATCGAGGTGCATAGCCCTTAGGTGGTGTCTCCATCCGACACTTAACACTGCCCTGAAGTTGGTTCCTTTGTCCCACCCATGGTGGCGGTTTGATTAGTGCAGCAGGAGCTGTGCCACAGCTTCATGTAAATCAGGCAAATCATGCAGTGGGTTGTATATTTGAGAATAACACTGGATCTGTCTCTATTTCACACTTTCACGTCACAGCAATTCATTACCGTAAGTGGCTGTAGCCAACCTGAGCTTCTGGGAGGCTGGCCGGCGGCTGCCCCGGACAGCAGTGTGCTGCCCTGACTCCGGGCGCTTCTCAGACGTGCTGCCCATCCGTGGCAGAGCAGTTTGCTCCTCGGGAGACCTGGCCCCTGCACTGCTCTTAGTGTACAGCTTGAATGGCTGTCACCGTTTTCATCCCATGGTGGCGACTGATTTCTCCAGGGGAATGAGAATGCATGGCTTGTGTAGGGTAACATCAACTGAACTCTTTTCCTGGGGCAAATAAGGATCTTGCAGCAGTGTTTTTGCCGTTACAAAATCACAGCAGTCTACTTTTAATACTGTTGCAGCTCTGGTAGCTAATTAAGCTGTACGTGATTTTTCAACTGTCAACTGGTTGTTTTGTTTTAGTGCCATATTGGTATTTTTTGCTGTTGTTTGTCCCTGCAGTCTGTCTTTTAACGTATCATCTTTTAGCTTTTTGTTTCTGAAGGCTATATGGAAAGTACTATCATTTCATTATGATACTAATTAGCAAAGGAATTAGGTTAAGGTATAGTACATGAACATGGATTGAATTGAAATGATTTTAATAAAAAATAATTTGATATACTTTGGCAGATTATCAGAGGGTGGAAAACTACTCTTCATAAACATACATTGTCTAGGTAGTTGTGCTGAGAATAATTTTGGAAGAAGTGTATCTGTAAAGATTTGGGCACTTAGAACAAATAAGTACAAAATTCTGTATAGTCTGAGTATTTATAGATTTTATAACTTTATCCTTGAATAACCTCTAGCTGTGAAATAAAATCAAAGGAAGCATTTCCTAACAAGTTAAACATTTGTTGTATTTGTGAAGTTGTTCTGCTTGATGGTTTAAAAAAATAAATTGTAATTATGATTAGACTTCTACAACATGTAATTTGTGTTGGGTTTTGATGTAATAAGTATTTAATATTCTGTGTTCTAATACTTAGGCAGTTTTAAGTCAAGTTTTCTGCATTTGAAAATGTGTTATAATTTACCCAACGAAATTTCTAATGCCTTTTCTTGTTTGTTGTGCTTAGAAGTGATAAGGTTCTGATTAATATATTTCTTGGAACAGATGTACCAAGCCTAATATTAGATGATAGTGAAGATGAGAATGCTTCATCAATTTTTGAGACGAGCTGTCACTCAGGATCACCAAAGAAACAGTCATCAGCTGCTATACATAAACCCTACCTTCATTTTACAATGTGAGTGTTTTTCTAAATGCATATAACCAGATAGATAAACCCATGAAATTCTTACATCAGGAGAGGTAACAAAGATGTTCTTTTGCTTTATGGTGGCAATGGTGTTCTGTAATAGAAACCTGTAAGTGTATGGACGAATGTTTTAGATCTATGAATGGCCTTAGGAAAGGCCACATCTTAGACACCACAATCAGAAATATTTTGCAACAGACATGTGTAGCTTAGAAGTAAGGGGGTGTTAACAGCAATTCTTAATTGTAACAAGCCACTGTAATTTGAAAGATTAAGAACTGGAAGAGAGGTATATTCATTGTTTTCCATGGAAAGTTTTGGGAGAATGGGAATTTAGAAAGTGTGTGTGAAATTCGGATGAGTCTTTCCTGTATAAATTGGACTGGCCACAGTAATTAAGAATAATAAACTCACATTTCTTTGTTTTGTGTTAAGAACAGTACTTTACGTGATAGGTTCTGCAGAAAATTTGCTAAACAAAATGAGGTTAAGAAAACTGTTCAGTAGTAGTACTGTTTAGTAGAGCCATCTTGTGGAAAACTACTAAAATTTTTGTGCTGAAGAGTAATGCCAGAACAGCATTTTTGGAAATCTAAACTTAAAAACAAGGATTTGAGGTACTAGTCAAGTATTTTAATGGCAAATCTAAGCTTTTTTTGTGAGGTTGGAAGGGGGGGAACCCAAACCCAAACTAACCATATATATATTTGTGTGGATGTGTGTCTAAATAAAATAATCTCAAAGAGTGTGTTTATTTTTGTAAAGTATGTAAGCCTCCCTTAATCTATCTTTCTGAGCTTTTTTTATTGCTATCTGTGTGTGTAACCGCCACCATCAGAATGGAAGAGCCAAAGGTCAACAATGTTTATAGCTGTTACAAAATATTTAACCTGAAATAAAAGCAGCCAGTGTTGTTTCATTGCCCAAGCTGGTAGATGCACAGATAAAAATGCCTTAATGAGAGAAAATGCAAATTAATGTAAGCAACTGTCTTGTTTCATAATCAATTTTCTATAAATGGAAAAGACTCTTAATGGAAAAACCTAATGCTTCTCTCTTCTTGGCTGTCTCATCCCTAAAACAGGGTGACCCCCCCCAAAACAAACATATGCAAACCCCCAGAAATGCTTGTATGTACTCCTTAGGATTTCTTCTCAACAGCAAAACAAAAAAAAATATTTACCTTCACAGTTTTCCCTTTAAAATCTTTTTTCTGTCCGGAAATCTATGGAATAAAGTGTATGAATATGCTAGAATAGAAGATGAATCGTGATTTTATTCAATCCTACTTTAGGTCCTATTTCTTAAATAAACAAAATATTGAGATGTTAGGTGGTTCTTGGAAATCCTTGGGTAGCACTTAAGGGATGAATGGTTCAATCTTGGATTCCTGAAGCTACTGAAGAGATGCTTTGGTAGTTAGGACTGAACTTGATTAAATAGATATCTTCACTGGAGGTCCATTAAGTCTTTTTATAGGATCAAGGAATTGGTTTTAAATCAACTGGTTATAGTCACAGTTTTAATGAATTTAATATGTGAAGAGCTTTGCACAGATGAGTTTGAATTAAATTGTGAAATCAAAGAATAGGCAAAGCTCAGGTTATTGAGAATTGGAGTAGTGATGAGGGATAGTAGAGTTAGCTGAATCTTTTCAGGCTGTTGTAGGAAACTGGATTCTAAAATATCTTCTTTTATATATCCATCCATTGATAACATTGGCATGTTAATTGTATTTTGTGACTTATTCTGTTGCAGGTCAGCTTATCACCAGCCAACCTCTTACAGACCAAGATTACTGCTATCTGGGGAGAGAGGTTCGGGTCAGACTTCACACCTTGCTCCAGCACTATTGCATGCTCTTGAAAAATTCTCTGTACACAGGCTAGATCTGCCAGCACTTTATTCAGTCAGTGCCAAAACGCCTGAAGAATCATGTGCACAGGTGACATTTCAGATTCTCTATAATAAGTCAATGGTGTAATTCTGGAACAGATTAGTTGCATCAATATAAAGGCAGCTGACTGTAATGTAAATTAAAAGCCAGGTTTTCATAGTCTCCTTCTATTTTCAAGTTTAAAAGAAGGGGGTCTCTGGAGGGTGATTGAGGTGTCTCTGCTGACTAGTGAGAGTAATTACATTTTTAACTTGCCCCCTCAGTCACATACCTAATGTCAGGTAAGCTTAATATGGTTATTCAGTTCCTGATTTTCATTTTATTATCTTGTGCATGAGTTGGTGTGCTGTGTTTTTAGGTTTATTTACTTAGTTTTAAATCTTCTAGGTTTCAAACCTGTTTGGGATGGATTTTGCACGGGTTGCAAACCAGTTCAGTTTTCATCTTGATTGTTCAGTCTTAGCAAGTTTTTAAAACATATATGACAAGTGTTTGTTTTATAGTGCCCCTAGCCCATTGACATAAAGTAGCTGAATGATGCTGCTAAGAGTCACAAACACTTGTTTAGAAAGCCTTTATTTATTAGATAATTTTCTTTTACTGTAACGTTTGTATATAAAATACCACAAATGTGAGTCATTTCTTAGTCCACAAGAATTTCATTACAAGTGATAATGAGTTTCTTAGTTTAAACACTGTTGTACCTTTTCATTAGATCTTTCGTGAAGCTCGAAGAACAGTCCCAAGTATTGTTTACATGCCTCATATTGGTGATTGGTGGGAAGCTGTCAGTGAAACTGTGAGAGCTACTTTTCTAACTTTGCTGCAAGATATACCATCTTTCACCCCTATATTTCTACTGTCTACCTCTGAGTCCATGTATAGTGAATTGCCTGAAGAGGTAAGTTTATTGTGGAAGGAGGCATTGTTAGGGAGGTATGTGCTCTTCAGAATGTTTTGATCATGGAAAAACAGTCTGTGATGCAGTGGTTTTCTAATTTAAAGTATGTCAAACTGAACACGTAATATTAAGTAAATGTAATTTTCTTTTATGAGGGAAGTATGTCCATGTTACTGATTTTTATGATCTCCATGCTGCTTTGCTGAGAATACAGAATTGTTCCTTTTGTCAGAAGTTCATTTTGACAAATTACTCCAGTATAATTAAATGCAGATTTAGTCTAAAGGCCTAACCTTTAGCTTTGTATCTTCTGAGGCTCAAGATGGGGGAGGGGAGTTCTTATATTTTTTTGTCAACATTTCCTTTGATTTTTTTTTTCTCCTGCCCTTTGTTGTCTTTTCACTGCAGAGGGGCCATTGTTGGGATCATGGGATACTGCAGGTTTAGTTACTATGGAAAATTCAATGAGAATTACAAGTATTTTCTTTCCCTAGGCTGTGTATGCAGCTTTGGGTAGAATTTACTGTCTTTGCTCGTGTGGCTAATTTTGAAAAATTTGTGACTGGTGTTTTAGTATGGTCATTAATCATGTATTTTTGAGTGGGGGCTCAATTTTCATATGGCTGTTTTCTTTTTTTTTTAGGTGAAATGTATTTTCAGAATCCAGTATGAAGAGGTTTTTTATATTCAAAGACCGAGTGAAGAAGACAGATTGCGATTTTTCAAAGGGTTAATTCTTGATGAGGCAGCAATGCCCCCACCAAGAAGGAAACAGGCTGGTAAACTAAGTTACAATAAAACCAATAATTACGTTATCTGATATTTTCCTTTTTCAAAATGTGTGGGTAAATGACGGTTAGTGTCATTAACATTTGACAGTGTTAATCAGTGCCCAGAATAAATTTTGTGTATTACAGTTACCAGTTTTGGAAAATGGAGAGCTGTGGGGTTAAGAATGCAGTGATAGTTAGATCGATGAGGCAGATTAAATCTATAATGAAAATGGGAATGGCGTAATCCCGAGAGCCACTGTGTTATTAATATTTCCATTGTCTGACTTCTTGTGGTTTTTTCCCTAGCTCTTCGTGCTCTGGAAGTTCTTCCTCTTGCACTGCCATGTCCTGCCCGTGAGCTGTCAGAAGCAGAAAAACAGCGAATGGAGGACCAGGAAGAGAACACATTGAGAGAGCTGCGGTTGTTTCTCAGGGATGTTACCAAGAGGCTGGCCACAGACAAACGCTTTAACATCTTCAGCAAACCGGTGGATATTGAAGAGGTCTTGTTTCAGTAATGTGCAAACAATGAAGTTGAAACTATTAGAAAAAGGATATAAATTGAAAAAAGGAAATGCTTAGGTTAAAAAAATAATAATGTTTGGTCCATAATCTTTCCAATCTAAAAGGAATCTACTGATTTTTAGCTGGTGCGATGGTCACAGCCTCATCATCTGTTAAGCAAAGAGTTGGAGGATGTTCTTTGGCTATACCAGTGACCTATTGAAAGACTTGTGCATTCCTGTCAATTTTGTAACTGAAATCAGCATTTAAAAATGCCCTCCCTCCTATCCCTACCAGTGGTCCTGAAATACTTGAAACCATAAATATAATTCTTTAATAAAAGCTTTTACAACTTTGTAATCATAGGCACGATAATTCTGGGAAAGTGATCTGTGTTCTGTAATGTATTCAGCATTAATAGTATTGTTGAATAATTTCAGCAGTAATGCTTGTGGATGCCATTAATCACAGATGGTAGCACATTATAAGGCATTAACTGGTTGATTATAGAGTGTGCACACCTAACTGATGAGACAGTTTGATCTGCAAGTCTATTTCCAGGTGCTTCTGTATGAGTAGGATTGTGTTCAGTCTGACTTTGAGATCAGATGCTGGCCGATTGCAAGCTTGCTAATTAAAAAAAAAAGCTTAATTGCTTCTGAAGAGAAGCATCTCTTTTGGAAGACATTAAGAGATGAATATAGGACATTGGAAATACAGCATTGTAAAAAGCAGATTTGCAGTGTAAATTCCATGCAGGATGGAACAGGCATCTTTTATGGGCCCACACAGTCCCCTCTCAGTTTGAGCTTGCTGTAGTGTTTGGTAGCTGACTTTTTTTGAAACACTGTCAGGAGCTCTTTAATGTGGCAACTTACAGTGCAAGCTTGGTCTGAGCAGTAACTTTGTTTGATTTTTATTATGAAACTGCTTAGGAGGTCCATTATTAAAGGAAACAATACTCATAGTAAAGGCAGTTTCTTTCTGGTCTAAACTGACGTGAATAAGGGCGTGTAAAGAAAGAACAAGTTACTCTCCTGGCTTTGTAGGTGGAGAGAAGCAAAATGTAAATGTCTTATTTAAAAAGACTAGCCCAGAACCCTACTAATCTATCGTAGTGCTAGAAATTAAATGCAATCATTTCCATCCTTCCTGGTGCATGTAAGTACAGGACTATCCTTTCCTTTTCTACAATAGCCTGTCTCCTTGACTTGCTTAGGAAATGCGTTAAATGTGTTCCAGTCCTACTTGTGTTGCAGAGAATGCTGCTATGTGATAAGTCAAGGATTTTCCTGACTAATTCAGCAGCAGTTAGGGGTCAGTACTGGTTCTGGTCCTGTTCAACTTACTCATCAATGACCTGGATGAGGGGACAGAGTGTACCCTCTGTGTACCCAGAGCTGTTATGGCTTGATCAGAATATGTATTTAACTCTTCAGTCTTTTGGCAGCCACTGTTGTACATGGGTGACTTCAAAGGAAAAAACTCAATACTGTTTCTGAGGCTGTCCATATTTTTAATTGATTGTAATTGTAATCACATTGAAACATTCAAGTAAATGTTGGGGTTTTTTCCTTGAAGTAAATAACAAATTCATAGATATTTTTTTTTTTGGGGGGTGTGTGTGTGAACTTTGTTGCAGCAGTTGTGCTAATGCATTTGACTATCAAGCTTGAGACCCTTACAGTATTGTTAATTACATTAAATACTTTTTAGTGTACCCTAGTGGCTGCTAAATCTCCAGTTAGAAGTTAAGCTCATAGTAAGCTGTGAACTATGACACGACACTTTCTCTTTAGACTGCCCTTCTGCACAGTCAATCTGACATCTTCAGTCAATAAAACCTGACGTTTTTTGTTGAATGACTGATTGAAGGAACTATTCTATTCAATAGAAGATATTTAAAAGCTGACTGTTTGACTGTTCAGTCACCTACAAGGTGAACAAAATGCAGTTTCCCTGGTTTTCCCTAGGGTTTTGAGTGAGGCTGATTGTTTTCGCCTTTATAATCCATGACAGTGTTAAAACACTATAAAAAAATTGTAAGTAAATCAGTCTAAGTAAAATGAAAAATTAATTTACCTTAAAATGTGCTGCCTCAAAAAATACGGTTAAATTCATTTTGAAAGATAAATTAATGAGGTTTGGAAGTCCTGTGTTTTAGTCTGATAAAACTTCTGTTTTCAACATAGATTTGTTTAGAAGTCAAAATGTTTAGTTAATGTATTAGAGCTAAACATGTGGAATGAATAAGAGTCTAAAGACATGAAATTGGCAGTGTTCAGATGGAATGCCTATGGTCCTGTGTCATCTCTATGTGCTGTCTGTTTATAGGTTTCAGATTACCTTGAAGTTATCAAAGAGCCAATGGACCTATCAACAGTAATAACCAAAATTGATAAACACAACTACTTAACAGCCAAGGATTTCCTAACAGATATTGACCTGATCTGCAGCAATGCTTTGGAGTACAATCCAGACAAAGATCCTGGAGGTAAGGAACTGCTCCGTTTTGGCCTACCTACCCAAAAGCCTGGTATTTAATCATGTATTTGATTACTATTCAGGTATTTAAATAAACTGCATCCTATGTGACAATTAGGATAAGCAAGTCCTAAGGGTCTGTGCTTTTAGTGTTCTGAGGCATGTGCTACGCTGGAGGACATTGTAAGAGCAGAACTGCAGCATTCAGAGTTGTCTTCTAATAAATTAGGTTTTCTTTTAAGTTTGATAGCTCCTTTTCAGTGAATAAACTTTGTATATGCAACAAAACCCCCAACATAATTCGGAGAGCTCTGCAGAGAATCCTGCACACAGTCTGGCAGTAGCCTGCTATATTTCCATATTTGAAGTTAAGAACTATGTATGTGGGGGTAGAAATAATACAGGATAAACCATCAGGCAAGGAAAAGGAAGTCAGTTGCAGCTCATTAGCAGAGATCAGAAGTTACTCTCTTGACACACTGGGGTGGGATGCTTTGAACTGAAATGGAATTTGTAGATGGGAATGCATGCAAAAGCTCAAAACTAAGGTCAGAACACCTTGTGTACTTTTCACTAGGGCTGCCTTACAGTGTACGTTGCCTTTTAATTGACAGCTTCGGTAGCCATCAGTAAAACAACAACAGCGACAAAGCACTCTTTTAATGTAGCTGTATTTAATAGATGTGATACTTGCAAATCTGGGTCCATCTACAAGTGTAGTCCAGTGTGTTCAAAGAAGTTTTTCATTAAATCCCGTGAAATCATTCAACCAGGTTAAAGCCTGATTTTTCTGTATTTTTCTTCTCAAATTTTTTATTTTTCTGAGGTGATTGCAGGTGTCTCATGTGGAGTAGCTACAGCGTAGTCTGGTCAGTTACACTTGTTTCGCATTGCCTTTTGAACCCAGTGCTGCTTCGTATCTGTAGAAGATCAGCTATTTCTTCAATTTATGATGCATTTTGTTTTACAACTACAAAAAATACATTTATAATATACATCAAAAGGTTTTCTGTGTTCCTGATAACACACTTTTGAGGGTTTCTAATGTGTAATTGATGTAAACTAATCAAAGCTCTTGATGGACACTTGGGATTCTGAATGTTTCTGAAGAGTGCCTGTTTAGGAGATGAGGAGTGAGAGACATACCTCCTGCAAGTGACTGATGCATGTTTGTGACTTAGTGATGGGCTTTGGGAAGAGTTGGCATTAATATGCACCCTTTGTTCTCATTTTTAGGCCATTTGGATCTGTGGCCTTGGTTGTTTAATTCTAGGAAATGCAGTCTGAAGAAACTGATCTGGCTATTTGTAGGTTAAGTTTTGGATTAGAGTCTCTCATCATGGAGTAGATCATGAAAGATAGTTCTGTCTTCTGTGCAGTTGCCCATTAATGATGTGTTGCTCTTCTGGCACACGAGATTTCTTGAGCTGCTGTGTGAATACACTGCTGAAACAGCACATCATGTCTGTTCTGAGTAAGCATTACATGCTTTCAGATGCACTAACTGAATATTAACCCGTAACACATTCTCTAAAGCAGAGCGTATATGCTTGCCTCTGCTTCATGCTTGAATTTGCAGAAGAATCATGCAGTATCTGCTTCTGTCCTGCCATTAAGTTGGAAAAGCAGTTGAAGTACCAGACTAGCTGGTGTTACACACAGTACAGATATTCAAGACTGGCTTCATTGGTTTTTTTTCCCCTGATACCTTGCTATAAAATTTTATATAGTTTATGTAGTAAGATAGTTGGGTTTTGCTTTTGTTTTTCCCTGCCATTGTTTGACCAGGAAATGTTCTTAAAGGCATGGAAACGTAACCATTGTGTGTTAGACATAATAGTATTTGCCTCTTTGAAGCACTGTGTGGCAAAATCTTGCCTGTAACAGTCTTAGAGGAGAGTAGTAGTTCAATCAAATACTCTTGATTTGATTTTTCTTTTTTTATTCTCCACCCTGCCCCCCCCCCCCCTTTGATTTGAGAGGGCATCTTGAACTTTATTATCTGACTAATATTACCTCTGCAAAGAATGCAGTATAATTTTTTTGTGATCATAAACCACAATGCTTCTCAAATACATGTGGGTAAAAACTTTCATGTTTCCAGTTGATTAAAGTGGGTAGATTTCCCTAGAAAACACATGGAGGGCTCATTTGACCTGGATACTGGATGTTCTTTTTGATTTAACAGTTTCTAGAATTGCTGTTTCTAGAATTATAAACCTTGTTTAATAAAAATTCACTGGTATTCTTGATTGATGTCTTTAGTGATTGCTAAAACAGTAAATCTGCTAATTGCATAATATGTTGTAGACATTAATGTTGATATTTGCTGTTGCAGTACCTCCATCAGCTGGAAAAAGTAATTCAGTATGGATGAATTGACAAATTAAGTATGTTTGTACTAAAGGCAAACAATTGCATTGTAGGTTTCATTGAAAAGCAATGTTCTAGGTGTCAATTTTCTCCACATACAGGCTTACTTATTAAGTTACAATTACTTTTCAAATTTCAACAGTGTTGGAATAATTTCTTGTGTGTGTTTCAAAGGTATCAGAACTGGTCTTCTCTGAAAAAAATGTATTTTTCATGAGTCACGTTTAGGCTTGCAGTGGGGGCAGTGTTTTTTTTCCTGTTCCCCAAATGGAGGTGAAAATGTAGCAAACTTGAGGCTTGTTTCTTGCCAGTTTTTCTCAGTGGATTAAAATGAGAAATACCTGTTCAATGTAAGCAATAAAGTAATCTGTTTTAGCACAGTTTTGAATTTTATAGCAGTTGTTAAATAACAATTAAGAGATAATTTAAGGTTAAAAAAAAATCAGGGGAGTAATATAGGCAAGCCATGTCTACCGTACAGATGCAGGAGATGTCTGGTATGATTTTACAGGTGGTATAATTGCATGTGTGTTCCTAGACACCAGTGGGTAAATTAATTCCTGGACAAGTCCCTTGTTGCTTTTGGAACTCTCTGCACTGTACTCCTTTATACTGTGTAGATCTGCCTGTGGCAACTGGCTGATTCTAGCCAGTTTGTAAAGATTGCCAGTTGATTCAGGTGTGTTCCTCATTTCCTGTTTGCATTTGTTTATAAATGCCACTGTTAAAGTAACAAGTTGTACTTCTGAAAAATCTTGTATCTCTTAAATAGCTGGGTTGTGGTTTTTGAGCGTGCTGTGGTATTGATTCATCTATGTTTTCATACATAATATAATATTTCCCGGTTACTTCTGCTGTGTCAGTGTTGCCATATACAATACAGAACAACATAGAAATGGTCAAAAATTTAAATAATTGTGATATAATTAACAAGTGTTCTGTCCTGTTTTCTAGATAAAATAATTAGACATAGAGCGTGTACTTTGAAAGACACTGCTCATGCTATCATTGCTGCTGAACTGGATCCAGAATTTAATAAGATGTGTGAAGAAATCAAGGAAGCACGAAGAAAAAGAGGTATATTTAACTTCATTTATCACAACACAACATATATGGGATAGAAAACAGAATTTACAAATAATCATACAAAAATCTAAATTGAAGACTAACTATAGAAAGCATGTCAGGCTCAGTGCATGTTAAAGGATGGCTGAGCTTGAAACTTTTGTCTGCTTTTTCCACCTATGTGAGCTACTCTGGTAAGGCACCGTCTGTCCTTGTAAAGGAAGAATGCATTGCCTACTGGTACAAACAGTGTTGTAGAACACGGCGAACAGGTAAATGTTGGGGTTGCTGTACTAACTGAAGATTTGGTGCAACCAGGGACGTATTCTAAAAATACCACATAATGCAGTGTAATAACAATTATGATAAGGGTCTTTGGCATCTAAACCAGTGGATTTTCAGTTCACCCTGGTATGTGCACAAGTATATTTTTGGTGATAATCTGTTGATTTTTTGAATTAAGAAACAGCTGTTACATCCTCATTGAGAGGAGCATGAGGTTGACTATCTAATAGTCCAGAATCAGGAAACACAACCCCCTGCACTGGAGGGCGTCAGTGACTTAGTTTTTGTTTAAATTAGTGCAGTTGTTTTCAACTGGTAGTCCATAGACATCCAAGTCTCTGCACAGCTTTCACAGTGACCATCAAGAGCCCAAACGTATTCCCAGTAGGGGAGCAAGGCTCTGTTTATATGAATGACTTTGTACCTCCACAGAAAAGTTTTAAAGGTCTGAAAGTTGAAAAGGTTGAAAATCACTGGAAAACAACATTAGAACAAAATTTCATGCTGATTTTGGAATTAGTGATTTCAATAATTCCATTTTTACTTTGGCAAGTTGTTTCCTGCTTTGCCTCCTGCTTTGGTAAAATACTGCATTATTTGATTTCTAGGTTGTATTTGGCTGGGCTTACCTTACAGCTGCTGATGCTTGAAATACTTCTGTTGGTAGAATTTATTAATAATTTTCTTTGAACTATGCAAGTATCTGTAGGTTGTCTCTTCTTCAGGTTAAAACAGATACAGTTCTTTTATTTTCCTATTCAGTCGTGCATTTTTTTGTTTAATTCTGTACAAGCTTCCAATGTGTGTCTTGAATTGTGGATAAGTGAACCAATTGTAATTCACCGTGGTTGTGAAATAGAATTAATATAATGCCTTCATTTCTCCTCTGTACTTTTCTATTAGAAGTACAGGAATATTCACAATTCTGGCCTTAGTGTCACGCTGTGAGCTATGCTCAGTTAATTATCCGAGTCCCCCATGATTGTTAAAGGTTATAGCTGCTGAGGTTAAAGTGACTGTTTGTAAGAGCTCTTTGTTACAGAGAGCGACTATATAGCTTGTAGTCCCTCCTTGCAAGCCTCACAAGAGCTAACTGGAATGCTGCCCTTCTTTTTGTGGCAGTGACCAAGTAATATATATTTCTGGGGCATGACCTGCAGACCTTTTGAAAGAGGTGGGTTTTCAGAAGTCATTATTAAGGCTGATGATGTCATGCAATGAACTTGTTAAATCAGAAAAAGAAGGTAGTAACGTTCTCAGATACTGGTTAGTGGACCTTCAGATATAGGTAAGTGACTAGTAGTACCAGTTTGTGAGTGACAACAGCTCGCATGCAGCAACAGGCAAGTTTCAAGGTGCATTCTATGCATTGGTGTGGAAACTGTTACAGTGTCATAGGTACTGGCAGGTCAGATTGCAAAGATGCTCATGCTTCTGGACCACATTGTGGTAGTTGCAAGAACAAATGAGCTCTTCAGTTGGCCCAGCTGTGAAGTGTGGAAGGCTAAGATCACGTACTGGATTAGCAAGGACAGATTTGGAATGCATGGAAGAAGGTGTGTTAGATTGATTAGTTATGAATGAAACAAAACATCAAGCTCTTGAGGTCTGAGGTCCATGGATTGGGTGTTGCGTCAAAGATTGTGGTGCAGAATGTCAAGATGATGGTTACTTGAGACATGTAGTCTTGGTGCTGGTCATTGTCGTGGATGAAAGGGATGTGACTGCCTTGCCATTACTCCCATCTTTCTCTGCAGAATATACTCAGCAAGACAGTGGGTCGGCAACATCACAGTGCATCTGCGGGTCTGACTCTGGCATTACCCTCTTTCAGAACATTTTGGACAAGGGACAAAAAGGCATACACTTGTATTTTCTTCTTTTGATAGAATGTCCACAAGTTCATTAAGAGATTTCTGGTTTTTTACTTTGCATCAATTACCAGATGGTCACGTATAAAAGTGATCCCCAGATCCTCCTCCTTCCATTCTGCTTCATAAGAAGAGTCTATTTTGAAATAATGGAATGTTTCAGTGAGGAAATAACTTGAGGAGAACTGTAAGTGGTGTAAACTATGGCTTTTGCTGTCCAAAAGCTTTGTGCACCTGGTCATGTAAATGCAAGGGTGGTTGTTGATACCAACAAAAATCACGCTGAATCGGGCAGCTGGCCTCATTGTCTGACCACTGGATGAGACAGAGTGGAGGGGGAACTGAGCCCTTAAGTACTTCTTTTGCATTCAACAAGAGATGTCCAGACGAGGGCTTAAATGGTTGTTGAGACTGAAGCCACAGTGTGTGTGCTTCACTGTGTGATGCACAGCAGGCTTTTTTTCAGCTCAGACTACCTTAAGCTTCTCTTTTAATGTTCCTTTGAAAGTGCCAAACTCGCATGTGTACAGTCTGATGGGGAACCACCCACCCCCCAACCAAAATACACAGTGTCCATATTTCTCTGCTATATGCTTGGACTTGGCTTGATAAAGGATCCTACCTTCAAGCCCTACCAGAGTTAAGATTCTTAGCATGGCACTCGTGTGAGAAAGGATGCAAACAGTGGGGCTGTGAAAAGTCCAGGTTTATCATGTGACTCTACTAATGGCTCTTGGACTGAGTATAAAACTTGTATTAATACCTGCTCAAAAGAGGCCAAGGTAGTGTTGCAGTCGCAGGTTGAGTCAGAGAGGGTGGCGGTGGCCATCAGAAGGGAGATTTGTCTTCTGACAAAAAGAACATACCCCGTGCTTCATTAGATCTTGGCCAACGTTTTCTTGGCTACGTTTGGAAAGACTTCAACATTCAACATGACATTTGGATGGAATTGAGGAAGGTGGTCTGCATGAGGCTTCTAATATATTCTCATGAAGCGTCATCACGTGTTTCAGTGTAGAATCACAGAGGAGCTTAGAAGGTAACTGACACATGCAATAGGCTTTTTAATCTTTACCATACTGAAAAGCCATTGATTTTCTGAATTGTGCTATGTATTAGTTCTTAATTTATTTCCAGGATACTGAAGATAAAGGTGAAAAAATTCCATATCCATTTTTTTCACAATTCTCTTGGCAAGTTATTTAGCAATCTTAGAGTTTTAAAATGGAAGGTGTTCACTACATTGTTTTTTCATAACTTTTCTGTTATTTTTTAACAGATCTGACATTTTTACTTGGTACTTAGACTGCTGAACAATTTCAAAAGAAGTACAGAATGATAAGCTGTATAATAAAATCAGTAACTAGAAGTTAAACTAGAATTTCTTGTTCTTGTATTGCTGAAATGAGGTGCTGTTGTTGATAGATGGTAAATCGAAGGATAGCAAGTTTTAAGTTGGTAAATTAAGAACAATATGTACTAGGTAATTGGAATTTGCAGCTTCTTGTTGAAACCAGCAGTTAACAAGGTAGAAGTTTAACATGGCCCGGCAGTGTGCACTTGCAGCCCAGAAATCCAACCTAATCCTGGGCTGCATCAAAAGAAGGGTGACTAGCAGGTCAAGGGAGGTGATTCTCACCCGCTACTGAACTCTTGTGAGACCCCCTGCAGGGCTGTGTCCAGCTCTGGCGTCCCCAACATAAGGAGGACATGGACCTGCTGGAGCGAGCCCAGCCACAAAGATGGTCAGGGGGCTGGAGCACCTCTCCTGTGAAGACAGGCTGAGAGAGCTGGGGTTGTTCAGCACGGAGAAGAGGGTTCCAGGGGGACCTTACAGCAGCCTGCCAGTACTTAAAGGGGGCTTAAAAGAAAGAAGCAGGGAGACTTTTTAGTAGGGCCTGTAGTGATAGAACAAGGGGTAATGTTTTTAAACTGAAAGAAGCTAGATTTAGATTAGATATAAATAAGAAACTCTTCACTGTGAGGGCGGTGAGACACTGGCACAAGCTGCCCAGAGCAGCTGTGGATGCCCCATCCCTGGCAGTGTCCAAGGCCAGGCTGGATGGAGCTTGGAGCAACCTGCTGTAGTGGAGGGTGTCTCTGCCCGTGGCAGGGGGGTGGAACGAGGTGATCTTTAAGGTCCCTTCCAACCCAACCCATTCTGTGGTTCTAAGTGGCAGATGTTGTGAGTAATGAAATGTATTTGATACGCAGTTTAAAATATTTGTAATGGTACCTAGAAACATATGCCGTAACTTATTAACTGTTAGGTGAGAATTCCTTTATGAATCTCTTAATTTCTGCATTCATCAGTTTTAGAGCTTCTTGTCAGTTCTTGATCACTTGGTTCTGGTTACTATTGGAGACATAGTATGACATTTTGAAGACTGTTTTAGTGGTTGGATAGGAAATTGTAATTTGCAAATATGAAACTTCAGAGTTTTGTTTATTTTAAATATGCTTAGCCAGTATGAAAGTTTGCATTTTTAGAATTTAATTAAGAAACCTATGAAATAGTAGAAGCTTTGAGATGAACGTCCATTATATTAAGCAAACCAGACTTTTTGTTAAAATCAGAAACATTCTGTTAATCTAAAAGCTCATATTGACTCTGAAATGGATCCGTTTTACATAACATAGATCATGGTGACAATACAAGGTTTTTATTCAGATACTCTTTTTGATACGGCATACAATGCCATTATGAATTGCCACTTACTTTAAATCATCTGTTTAAAATCAGAAAAAATTGAAACTGTCAATAAGAATTTACTTGGTAGAGGAAATAAGGATAGAAGAGTGCAATCTTTGGGGACCCATGTGTGAGAGACAGTCATATTTTTCTAATCCATCAGAGCTGAAAGTTTTAAGACCATGCAACCAGTAAGCTATTTTGTCAGTAGAAAACAAATATTCTAATCTTTGTTTTGAATGTCCGGCTAAATATTAATTGATGTGTTCTTATTGCAATATGGTATTCCAAGTTTCTTTTTAAATTCAGTAGTTTTATGCAGCTTGGTTTATTTAAATAGGTATGGTTATCTTCTGTATGCAGGCTTATCAGTAACAGCAGAACAAATAAATCCTCATGGTTCCACTGTACGGAAAACAGAAGCTAGAGTTGAAGAGGCATTTCGGAACAAACAGAAACCTACGATGGCGGTGTGGCCCAACTCTGCGAATAAATGTGCATGTGAGTACCTTGGGTAATAACTGTGCAAAATTAGAGGTACTTCCAACAACAAACATTTAAAAATATGTTTCTGCTGCTGTTTACTGATTATTTCCAGAAGTATTTTTAGGCATGAAACACGTGGAACTTTAGGAAATACTCTTTCTGCCTACATGAAATCTGTGCCCAGGAAGTTGTAAAGAAGCAGATATCTGGTTTTGTGATAAAAAATACCTGTTTTTCCACTGTAGTACTCTTTATTACATTTTTCTTTGTAAAAGACTATTCTCAGTATAAGACAACTGATCCAATGAGAAGATCACATTTATCTGTTTGAGTGTTAAGAGTTGTTTATTCTGTGTGTGTATTCATAGGTACATACCTACGTGCTGCTTAATACTCTCACATGCACTATAGTTACTCCCTATTTTCAATGCATACAATATCATACAAAAAGTTTAAAAAGGGATTACAAATTTAACCATATTTTTCTTTATGGTGCCTGGTTTTCAATAGTCAGTGTCCATTATTAGAAGATGTTAAGATACTCTGTCTGCAGCCTATTGGATTATTCCAATTAAGTGATCAAAATCTGTAGAATTGTGAGGAGTGACTGTCGTTTAGGTAATCAGAGGCACTGCTAATTATTTTCAAGAGGTTAGTTGATTAGAACAGGTAAATACACAACAGATATTTTTGTTATAGACAAAGAGAAAGTGAATATGAGGGATATACTGATGCTTGTGCATGGCTTTCCCGCTGAAGATGTGGAGTCCCCATTATTAATACGTTATTAATAGCATTATCAATTATTGCTTAATAGGCAAACTGATAGATTGAAGCTGACTAGATTTCGTGTGTGCTCTACTGGTGCTTTTCTTTGCTAAGAGTGAGTTTTCTAGGCATGGTGATAACTGCCCATAGATGAACATTGTTTATATATGAATGATAGTGTTGATGTCAAATAGTTTAATTAGAGTTGTATGGTTTTATTTCCTGAAGCTGTAATTTCTTCCGTTAAAGGAATTAAAGTCAATTGTACAGAGTTATGGCTTGAATAAATTGTTATATAATAAATTGATGATGTAGATCCAAGCTGTTCTTCATTCATTTGGCAGCTTGTGCAAAAGCAAAGAGGAGGGAAAGGGATTCTCGGTATTTGTGTTTTTTTAGTTTCCTATGAAATCCAAGATGGACATTCTCACTCTGGCTGGTTTATAGAGCCCTTTCCTGGCTGTGCATGCTGTTCAGCAGATGGTAGGGTTTACAGACCTCCAAGCCAGACATCTCTTGGGAAGAGGGATAGCAGCTGTTACTGGTGACTTGTATCAAAAGAAGCTCTGGTACCTCTGCTCTCTTCTCCACCTTATGTTGTGGATGCAATGGCAGCCATTTGAAGACTGGAGCCATTAACTGAATGCAACTGCCAGTGTTTCTGTGTGTAAACAAAAAAGAAGTTAGGATTAAGGCACCGTTCCTGCTAGTATTTTGGTGATCGAGGCTGGAAGGCAAGAAAATTTGGGGCTTAGTGGTGTTTGGGACTATGATCAAATGAAAATCTGCCTTTTAAAGCTGAGTCTAGGAAAGGCAACTAGTCCAGGGGGGATGTAATGAAGCTAGTAATCAAGAGAGAGAAACAGGAATTGATGAGCAATCAGAAATCTGCAGAAGGGATTCAAGTAGTATATGGGCACACTTGAAGATTGATGCAATAGGTTCAGTAGAGACTAGAAATTAGGAAGAGAACCAGTCTTAAAAGGGTGTTTGGAGGAAGGAGCTAGAGTAAGGTGAGAGCAGAACTGAGCAGATTGTGGGGAGCTCAGACAGCAGCAAATTATATGGTGGTTTGTGGTAGCATAAATGGGAGAAACAAGCTTAGAAGAGATTTCTGAACAGAGGTGACTTTAGAGGTAGAATGGATTTTTTTTTTTATGGTTAAGAACTAATATTTTTTTAAAGACTAAAACGTATTACACAAGCAGAGTAACAAGGACAATGATTCACTTATTTTAATTACACAGGATAAAAAAATGTACTCGTCAGTTAGTAATTCTGAAAATCTTGCTTTTTTTCTGCTATTTGAATTTCAATTGATTTGTTTTCCTTAGATAAATCTAAAGGAAAAAATCAACGATCACAAAATTTTCCTGAAAAAAATAATTTTTTAGTAGGTCTGTTACACAGTATTTTAGAAAGTAGCTGCAAAAAGGTCAGTTCATATGAGAACCCTAAATGAAATTACTGTCTTCTCTAAAAACAGAGTGGACTACAGACAGTGCAGCAACTTGCCCAGTTTAAAGCACTGTTTACTGTTCAGCGCTGGTATAATAGAGGAGGAGAGTTACATTATCATGTGTTGGTTTGTTTTCTGAGGTTATGTGTTCTGTGTGAAACTTTAATTTTTTAGTTACCTGTTATTTTGAGATTTATTTAATTTTTCTAATGTGATTCTAATGTTGATTAGACCAGCTGGGCTATCAGAAATGTGGCACAAAATAGTTGTTCTGTTTGAAGGCTTGGTGATACACATTCCTGAGTTAATCTGCAGCTTCCATCTCCCTGGTTGAAGGTACACCTGTGGTGGATGCTGTATCACAGTACAGATGAGTTTTAGAAGTATTGCATTACTTGAAGTTGCTGAAAATCTGTTTGGGAGAGTTTTGTCACAGACAATTTAAAATATTTCCTTGTTGACTGTGTATTTTGAGAAAAGTGCAAAGTGTTCTGGTGGGAACTTAAAATGAGACATAAGTCAAAAGCCTGATGTAAGTATTTGTAGGGTTGTAGAATCACAAAATGGCTGTCATTGGAAGGAACCTCAGGAGATCATCTAGTCTAGCTCCCCTGCTCTCAGGCCTGGTTAGGCAAGGCTGTGTCCAATTGTTTTGAAGATCTGCAAGAATGGAGGCTCCATTACATGTCTGGGAAACCTCTTCTAGTGCTTGGCCACTCACAATAATTTATTTTTCTTGATTTTGAATTGAATGTCTCCTATTTAAATGTGTGCCCATTTCTACTTGTCACTGGGCACCAATGAGAAGGGTCTTGTTCCACCTTTGTATGTACATGTGTGAAAAAGGAAACTACCAGCAATGTGCAGTTTAGTGTGTCTGGTAAATTATTCATTGCTCAGTGGTTTGGATACATGCTAGCGCATAAAACATTAGCATCCCATCAATTATTGGGATGCTGTATAGTAAAACTTTGTCCTACTGCTCCATTTTGCCAGTAGATGGAGTATGGTGCATATTATTTTACCACCTTGCAGTTGCTTCATTTGGTGTTACATACAAATAAACTGTGTGGAGAAGATTTGGTTTTTCCATTCTTAGTGGGTTTTGCAGTATTTAATGATAATATATTGTAGTGATAGACTGCAGATTTTATATTTTCTTCATAGAGAAGATGTCTTTTATGCTGTATGATAAATATGATAGCTGTGAAAATGGCATTTAGAGCAAATAAAACTAAAATACCTTGTGTTATGTGAAGTATTAAAAATGTAAGTTTTATAGAAAACTCATTTTGTGAAATGTGAAGTAAACACAGTGCTAACTTTTCCCAATAATTGAAGTGATTAGTGGTCTCTCTATAGAAAGAACTGTATGGAGATCAAGCAAGGGTATAAAAAAGTGCTGCAGAAAATCTGGTTCCTAAATAAATGATACTTTGTGTGCTTTTGGGGTTGGGTGTCTGGTTTTTTTTTTCCTTCTCTATGTCAGTCTTTACTATCATATGAAACTATGGTTCTGCTTTATAATGGAAAGGAGGTTTTGTTTTGGCAGGAGTATTTAAAAAAAAAGATTTTTAGAAACACAAGGTCTTTCATTTATAATCTTTCTCAGAAACTGTTTTATTCTCAGTCATTGTCTGGTTTTTACCTGTTTAGTCTCTTTTCTTTTTGATCTCTCTGCTACAGTGGTGTCAGTGATCACTGTACTTCAGGCATTCATGTGGCTGCAGTAATGCCTTACCAAAGGACATGGCAGACCAGATGACATAAGATTTTTGTTATTTTAACTATTTTATATCTTTTTCTATCTGAATTTGGATTCAGAATTTGGTTACTGGCATATTAACAGTCATCCAGATGCTAACATTAAAATCCTAGTAGCTGCTGATGTTTTGTCACACATCCTGCTCTTGCTACTACTTTCTTTTCTCTTCCTGCTCTCCAGATTTGATTTGGATTAATTCTCACTTGAGATAGAGGCGTGTACTGTAAGTTGACAAACGCCATTAAAAATGATATTCTGGAATTTGAGGACATCTTTACCCAGAGCTGAGATAACTGTCTCTTCGCTTCTTTTATCATTTTCTTCTGGGTAGTGTAGGAGTTGACATTCTTGATGAGAGTAGTTTGATTTCCTGTATCTGATGCTGGCTTCAACCAGATGCTTTAAAAGGAAGCTGCAAACATTTGAGAGAGAAAAATTACTTTTTTTTTGTGCCTGACTTTGAAAGAAATACTAACTTAGCTCATTCTGAGTTGGTTAACAGTTTTTTTGAAACCCATGGACTTTGTAATTCTTCTAATTGAAATGCCATTTAGTGAATTTGTGGGAGTTGTGATGAATCCTGACTGCCTGCTCTTTTTTGGGATCCCATCAAACTTCTGGACTCAGTCATATCTAGTGGCAGGGAGATTTTCTTTCATCGCTATTAAATACCTGCCTCTTGAATTAATCAAATGTCTTTTTTTTTCTCTGACAGAGGGCAAAGAGGGTCCTACAATTTACTTAATCAGTGACTTTATTAATATTCTCTTATTATTCATCTCTTTTCTAACTCCTTGCAATGCAAGATTGCTCAGCCTCTCTTAACAAGGAGTTTTTCGTGAAAGCATTATCATCATCTTTCTTACAAACATGGTAAAAAGAGAGACTTTTTAGAATGAGTTTTTTTTTTTTTAATGAGTTCTTCTAAAATATCTTTTCCCCCCTCTAATTGGTATGCACATGTGATATAATAAAACACAGTTTTCAGACCTTTTAGATATATCTTACTCCTCCTTCCTTTTTGAAAGCTGTGGCAATGTTTGCTTTAAATCGTTTAAAGAGTTGGTGCAAAGTTTCTTTCTGCAGAAGTTGTTGATTTTCTGTGACTTTTACCCATTGCTTCACTTCAGTTACAAATGCTGTGAACTCTGTTGAATGTAATTTTAATTGAATGGGAGCCCGCTTATGCAGTTGCAGGAGAACCTTGTGTTTGTTCATGGTTCTCTTGCAGCAGGGAAAGTGGCATTCAGTGGTCCTTAAGAGCCATCTGAATGTACCAAGATTGTATATAACTGTAATAGTTGCTGTTGTACAAAGCTACTCAGCAGAGGGAAAATGAGCAGCTCTATAGAAGTGGGAAGGCTAAAAATGAGCTCCACAGGTGCTACTAATCTGATTGTCTCTTCTCTTCTGATTTCATTTTTCTCTTTAACTTTCCTATGTGACTGTCTTGTCATGTACTAACATAATTACTCTGGTTTCATGTAAATTATATTTTTAGCTTGATTTCCCAAGAAAATACCTGTGCTCTCTGTCCATCTCTGCTCCCCTAATAACTTCTGAATCATTTAGCTTGGTTCAGACAGATTTGACAGAACTTGAGGGCTAAAAGATTAGATTCCTGCAGGTTTTGTGAAAATTAGTACCTGGATAAATCTATGCATCTACTGAAGGAAAAGGCTATAGACTGAAAATAGTAGTTACCTGTTCTGCCTGACCTCGTTAGCTGATGAGTTAAAACATTGCATTGGCCAGGCATTGCATGCACACCTCAAATGTAGCATATCTGGAGTCCTGTTCAGCTGGGGTGGGGAGAAACAGAAGGTATTGGGAGGGTTTTGTGGTAAATATTGGGAAGAGGTTGAGTTGAGAACATTATAGGGGATGGTAGGGGAAAGCAGTTGACTAGGGGGAGAAGATGCTGGTGATGCTGCAACCAAGATTTTTTTTTTGGAAACATGCTTCATCTCCTTCTTATGGAACTTGATTCCCCCTTGTTGAGTAGAAGTGTCCGGGTTTTTCCAAGTATTTGTTTACATACCGTAAATGACTGTGTATGCTGATGAAGATCATAAATATGTTAAGTTGTTGCATACGGTATTTTTAATGTATTTGTCAGGTCTGTGTCTAGATTAACAAGATGGGTCTTTCAGGGGTTAGTTCCACAGTCACTTCAAGCTGGTCAAACTGCAGGTTACTACTGAAGGTGCTGTCTTGCCTTTTCACTGGTAGCATATTCCTACCATCTTCCTTGTGCCAGCACCATCATTCATGAGCTGGAAAGCTCAAATGAAGATGTTGAAAATTAACCCAGAAAAACCCCCGTAACGTTTCAGATGGATTTAGTTCCCTTATCTCTTTTACTGCAGGAACAGTAGTGCCGGCACAAATGAGGTAGTGGAAATGCTGTAGCTGGCTTTGGAGGGAGAAATGGCTTTGTTCGTGGAAGCTGGCACCTCATTTTGCTTTTTAAGCCATTGTGGAGCTGTGCTCTGTTCTTTCTTGCTGCTTATCTCTGACTGCAGTTTGGGACTTTGTGACTAAAACTCCAGAGACTTTCAAGTGGACTACTCAGTGCCCCTTGGTAAGGAACGTGGAGCTACTGGAAGCAGCTAAATTACTGTGGCAGATACATAGATACCCTGGATGCTGCACTAGAGGGCATAAATTGCTGGTAATAAGTGCTTTCTCAAGGCTTTGAGTTATTTTGCCCGTAAGACATCAGAAAGAAGTTTAGGGTTTTGATCATGGAAGAAAAACTTAAAACACGTGCATTGCGTCAAGTGGTTCTTGATACTGCAGCCACAAAATCTAGATCCATGGTGATCTTGCTTGCCATGAGAATCTCCTTTTGGATTTTAATCCCCAGGAATTCTTCATGAAATAAAGGTAACAACAGAGACTCTACTGTTTGATGGTTTGAGTTTTATCATTTAATGACAGAGGATTCATGTTCTCCGATGGACTTTTAAGCAGTGCAGAGGCATGTAAGGGTCTTCTTTTCTGCAGCATGAAGTGAACTTGTTAGCCTCCACTGATCCTGTACTACGCGCGATGTACTGTAGTAGTCAATCTACAGAAGTTTCAAGAGAAACGTATCTGCTCTGCCTGCTGCATCTTCTCATTAGAGTTTTATTCTTCCACATTTAGGCAAGCAGACTTGCTTGTTAACGATTGACAGTCTTTGGATCTTCTAATTACAGCTGCTTCCTTTTACAACTTTTAACTTTATTTCTGTATAGTCCGCAGCTCTGTCACTGTGCTACGGGATTTGGGGGACAGCAACAGTGGTATACCTCGGCTCTGAAGTTTGTGTACCATTCACGTTGTTTTTGAGATCTGTTTTCCTGGGACCACACTAAACAGAAGGGTCTCGGTTACCTCTAGATCTTCCAGAAATACTTGAGGAATATGTGAAGGATTTGCAGGTTTTTTGTTCATACTGTTTTGAGCTTTTTTTGACTATTACTGTCTTTAATATCCAAGGACTGTGCTCTGCTCTGGACAGGATTGGTGTGCACCCCTAGGGAAGGGTGCTTATTTCACCAGAAGATGCTGTCATTGCTTGGTGTATCTGACTTGAGAATCTCCGAGCAGAACCTGTCAGTGGGCAAGAATTCCAAACTTCCAAAAGTCTGCTACTGGTTGCATTTCACTTAACTCATGCCTAGAGGACTACTGAAGTACAGATAAATATATTTATATTTTTAATCATAGGAGGCCATCTGTGGGGGAAGTGCTGTCTGCCTTAAGTTTAAGGGTCTTTCAGCTGACTCTTAAAAGTGTCTCAACATAGGAAGGGAAGAATTGAGAAACCTCACTTACTGTTTAACTAAATGTAAATTCGTATTCTATGATTAATTACATTGTATTGCATTACACTTTTAAAAAATGCTGTCTGCATAGACTGTGCAGCTTAGGAAAGACAAAAAAGTGGGGAAGGCTTGTTTTTGATACCAACTTCATGTGTACCCAAGTGAAATGTTGTGTGACGTGTGGTCAAACAGCTGTTTGTTGTCATTAAAAATTTGGGATAACGATTTACAAAAAAGCAAACCAGAAAGAAGCTAGAGCTGAAGTGAGGGTCCCCTTGGCAAATCTGTAGAGGTTATGTGAAGATTATAGAGAGAAGAATTCAGCAATTCAGAAGGCAAGTGAATGTATTCATGTGTGAATAATTGGTGTTATAATAGTTTGAGTTACAGAAACTCAGTTCTGTAAAGCGGGATTCCTTTGACAATAGTATTTCAACTGCCTCTGGCATAAATCCTACCCAAAGGACTGGGTATCAGTGGGTAGATTTCAGATGAGTAGTTTTAAAAGGAATAATTGAAAAGGTGTTACTCTGTTAATTTTTTTAACAGAGTTAACTCGGTATTTTTTCTTCTGTGAATATCTATCCCGTTCTGTTACTGACTGAAAACTAATGTGTCATGAATCATACTGACTATAAAATAAGAAGTGTGGGATTCTGCACTTGATAGTTTACAGTCTGATAAAACATCAGTGTTAAGGTGTGGAAGAGGAGACCCCAGGTTTAATTTGGTTTTTTTAGCATTTTTTATTTCCATTACCCCATTAGTTCCTGCCCATTAGCCCTTTAGTTTTGTATTCGTTTTACCCTGTGGTAGCTCCTTCATCCTTCTTGAATTGTATTCAGCTGTCTTGTGGGATTCAGAGATAATCTTTAAGTTTTCCTGCCTCATATGACAGCTTTTCAGGTCCATGTAACTCTTGCAGTAGTGACTTCTTCCTTCCAGTAAATATAAAGGCAATCAATCTAAATGATGAAATTTGGTGTTGATGTCTGCATTTGGCTGCATGGTTCCCTGCTCCATTAAACACTCCTCCTACTTGTACTGCTCCTTTAGCTTTACTGGGGGAGGTGGGCAGGACAGAAAGACAGACTGGTGGTGGGTTTTGATTTTAAATTTATTCCTTGCTCAACTTTTTACTCTTCCTAGAGGCTTGGCTGTCTGTATAAAAAAGAAGTCTATGTAATGAGGTTATGGGTCCTGAGGGTCTGGAACCAAAATTTCTTCTCTTATCCCGAAAGACATTCCTTTGCAGAGGGTGATGCAGCCTAGGTGGAAACAATAAGATGTCATTTTTGAAGGGGCAGTTTAAATGTGAGGACTAATTCCACTTTTGATATGATCAAAAAGGTAAACACTGGTGAATGGCCTCAAAGATATATTAGGTAGGGGACTGAGAAGATCACTGATGTCATGAGAACGATGTGGGCAGTTCTGTGTTAAATAAATTCAAATGAGAGATTTAGGTGCGTTTAGGAAAGCCTGAGGAGAAAAGGCTTTGGTGGTCAGTATGGAAGGGGTTGGAAGCAGGAAAACTTTTATTTGAATGACAGGGGAAGAAAAGCTGATTCTTAGAAGTACAGGGACAAAAAGGATCAGGATTTTCGAAGTGTTGGTCACCTGTTGGTTACAGGTCTGGGTGGCTCAGGTGATGATGGTACTGCCTTGAAATAAGAACTCATAAGAGTCTGGGAGGGAAAAACTTCAGCATTGACTGAGTTCTATTGACTAAACATGGGTGAAAACCCAAAGCAGCTATATTACTGCTTTTGTCGGTACAAATACTATTAAGTGCTAGGACGGTGTGTTCTGCAGTATCTGGCAATGAAATGCTGTTCTTTCCGAAATCTTACAAGTTGGTTGGTAGTATCAAATTGTTTTCAATATTGTGACATAACATCAGTTTTATAATAGCAATTTTTCAACCAAAGCTCTGGTTTGTGTGCATACTTTGATGAGGTAGCTGAAAAATTTCCTGCATTAACTGGTTTTCATGCAGTGTAAACCTCAGAATTCCTGGGAGGACATCTTCTGTGGCACTTTTACTGGTTGCTTTGTCCTAATTAAAACCAACATGCACAACGTATGTTTGAGTAGTACTGCATGAGAGAGAGAGAGTGGGCTGGGCTTGCTGACTGTTGTTTAGGAAGACTTGAATTTTAATAAAATGTGTAATACAAGGGTTAATTACATTTTACTTTAATGTAATTTCTCCCACACTTAGGAATTTTAGGAATGTACCTGTCTGTTTAGGCAAATTGTGAATTGTCATCCCAAGTAGAGCTCACAGGGTGGACAGAAGGGATGCACTAGTAAAAGGGGCATATTTGAAGTACAAGTCGTTAATATAATAAATGTCAGATATATCTGAGGTTATATCTGACTCTTACAGCAAAGTCGGCCTAAAAAAGCAAAAATCAGTGTATCTTTAAAAATGTCAACTTCCTTATTAATTTATACGCTTTAGGACATACTAGATTTCCTTGAAAAGACTCTTACTCCCCTTCTGTGTTTTATTTACCCATTTTTGGAGTTGACCTGAGGCCAAACCCATTGCCTAATAGAGGATTTTTTTTTTTTGTCTGTAAGTTTACATCTCCCTGTTCAGTTTTAGATTTGCTGCTTCCGTTGTTAATGAAAATATTTTGCACAATCTGGGGAAAGATTACACGAGCTCCTGAAAAGCTACGTGAATACACTGTAGTTTCTCATCAATAAAACAGTGATGCTGACTGTAGAAGCCGCTATCAAATCTACAAAATAGCTGGAGAAAGGGTTTTTTTTTCCTCAAATCTTACAGCTCTCCATAGGGATTATTTGTAACAATAAATATACATTCCAAGTGCTACTATGTTTTTATTGCAATGTGATTGTATTTTTACGTAGCTTTAAAGCTAAAAGGTTAAGATTTATTCCCAGTGTAGTGGTTAAACTACCTGTTTACATACGTCACTCATGGGGAGGAGATTCAGAAGTACAACTGTATTTCTCTGAGCTTCTGTGCATTGATTCTCAACACCTGTACCTGCATAGTGCTTCTGTCTTCAAAGTAAGATCTCTGTAATTCAGTACAAGGTTGGCAGACGCAGGTCTAAGACTTAATACCCCATAAATCAAAGCAACCTACAAATACCAAGACCTTTATGGAGGTGCTCAACATAGAAGTTCATTTTGAAATGGAAGGAAGTTTGTTAATTTCTGGTAACTATTGGCTGTGGTTTTTCAGTTATAAACACTTGGCCATAACTTTAGCAATTTTGCACCGAAATACGAGCAGTCTGTATCATTACTTGAATTTGAATGTAGAAATTTCAGTTTTTCCCAATCTCTTTCTTAGTCTTCGGAGCTGTGTCTTGTTAGTACAATAGTGCTAGGTTTGAATGGTCTTCCTTCTGTATTTGTCAATCGTATTGCAAATGTGCCTCAAAATCTCTTTTAGATTGGTGCTTTAGTTGTATCTCGCTGCAAAGAGGTTAGTAAAAAACAAAAAGCCCTTTCTGGAAAAAGGTTTGTTATGTGATTTTTTCAAAGGCACAGAAAGTACAGATTAGAAATAGGAAAAATGAAGAAGTAATGAAAAAAGGATCACATGCCCATGTTGCTTCAAGTTGAGTTGCATAATATGGAGGAGAAGCATTGGTGATGAGGCTAGTTTAAGCACCTATGCTTCCCCTTCTGCTGACAGACATTGCTGAAATGTAGATGTTTGTGAAGTCTTGCTGTAGACAGGGTTGCTAAATGCTCTGGGTCTAAAACAAAGATCCTTATTTTTTAAAACTACATTTGGTCGATGCAGTGAACTTCAGTACAAAGGTGGGAATGAACGAAAGGTTGAGGACATTCAGCTGATTTAAACAGTGAAGGTATCTTTGGGTTGACAGTGGGTGTAAATTGAAAGGAGAGGTGTTGACTGGATGTAGGGCAAAATATTGTGAGAATTATGCATCGGTACAGGATGCCCGTGAAGGTAGTGTGGTCTGCATCCATGGAAGTTGTCAGTCCATTGCTGGATAAAGCCCTGAGCAGCCAGGTCTGCCCTCATAGCTCACCCTGTTCTGAGTAGTAGGTTGGACTAGAGACTGCCTGATGTCCTTTCTAACCTGTATTATTCTACGAATCCATGGATTTCACTTCTATTTGTTTCATCGTATAATCATTTCAAATCACTGAGGTTCTAAAAAGGGAAAATGAGAATAACTGTCCTTAGAGTCTGCATTACCCAAGTGAGAATGACTGATTTCTACATCGCTGCCTAGCTGTTTTCTTTTGTTGTTTTACCTACGAACGGGTATGTATAACATACATTAAGGAGGGAAAACTAGCAAGTCTTCCTTGTTTCCATAGTTCAGAGTTGGAATTGTGTACACAACTGAGTGTTTGCTCCTTATACTTCTAAAAGCCCTTGGTATCTGTAATTTGCTCACATTGAAATCGACAGACAGCTTGCTTTTTCCTTGAAAAGTGAGCACATTTGATTGCCTCACGCACTACAGCATATTCTAATGTCCTGGTCTGTTTACTGAGGGGGTACCCGTGCATCTAAAAGTTTCTTTTTTTCATTATAATTCAGTTCGAATGAGGAGAAGATCAAGACGGCGCTCACAGTGGGGCAAAGGCATTATTAAGAAGAGGAAGGTCATTAATTTAAAGAAAGATGAAGATGATGCAAAGTTTGCTGATGATGAAAATCATGGAGAGGACAGTAAATTGCTGGAAAATGGAGAGCTAGAGATGAGCACTGACTGCATTGAGGAGAATGGGGAGGAAACAGGAGATCTCTCCATGACAAATGATGAATCCTCTTGTGATATTACGGATATAGATCCGGAGCAGAGGCTCAACAATGGGACATCGGGAAAGGAAAACAACTTTGCATCCACAGAAGAAGAGAGTTCAAATGAATCTCTTTTAATAACCAACAGCGTTACCCTGAGTGCTGAAAAGGAAGTACGGAAGGACTCCACATCGAAAAGGGACTGTGTGAATGGAGAGACATCTGTACACAGCTCGGAAGGTATACGTGTTTCAGCATGTCATAATGGTAAAATGGAGTCAGTTGGTGCTGTTTCACCCTGTGGCAACAGTGATGGGTCTAGTAACAAGCAAAAACCTTCATCTGAAGATCAGCCAAAGGAGAAAATGGAAGTTTCCACCAGTGAAAGTCAAGGGGCTGATTTAGTGAAAGCTGAGTTACCACATTGCAGCAATAATGAAAAAACACTACAGAGCACAGACATTGAAACTAAAGATGCTGAAGCAGATAAAGAAGGTATAGCTTGTTTTCAGTGTTCCTGTCCTAACCTTAGTGTCCAAGTTCATATGTGTATATTTTTAACTGTACTATCTTATGTTAAAATTATACTGTAATATTTTATGAACTGCTGTCTGTTTACTTGAGACTTTTAGTATGCTTTCAACTTTTAATTCTGCTTAGATAAATTAGAAGTCCACACTTGAGTTGCTGTAATGTTACCTTAGGCAAGGAAGTGTATTTCCATACTTACACTGTTCTGTTTTTTTTTTTTTTTTTTGTAGGCATTGTGGGAAACGTAAATACTGAGATAAGAGTTAAACAGTGATTAAAAATTAAAAAAAATAAATCATCAGTGCAGATAAATATATGATAAATGTTTTGGGCTGCATTTTCTATCTGATCTGTTTGATATATTTTTGACTTGTTTTATTAGAGATTTATGATAATATTATCATTGATGTTGGATGAAAACCCATAGAAATACAGAATGTATTCCTTTAAAAACATTTGCTTGTAGCAGAAGTTAAAGCAGTTTAACTCATAGCAAAAGCCAGATAAACTGTTGTTTATCTGTTGGAGAAGGTATCTGGCTTTGGAGTTACAGTCAACACAGTAACAGTGCAGCAAAAAGATAAGAGAAGGAGAAGGGAAATCCTGCTAGGGCATAAAAGAAGGGGCCACGTCCTTTGAAGACAAGAGACACAGTTTCCTCAGGGAAGAGAAATAAAAGCCTTATGCATGATTGCCTTTTTAATTAGCTTTTCAGAATTACCTAAAGAATGAAATCTTTACTTCAAAAGTTAGCGCTGAGATTTACAAAGTAAATGAGCTTTAATGAGAGATCTAAATTACGAGAATATCACTATGTACATGCTGTCTGTGTTTGTACATACATATTTTCTCTGAGGGTAAGGAGAATAGCAGAAGAAAGGTCCTAAAAATATTAAAAGAGTATGATGTACGTTAAGAGTCTTTATATTTCTAAATTCAGTGGTTGAAATTCAAGTACATTAAGGATGGTAATAATAATGGGGGTCCTCAGAAAAAAAGGCATTTTAAGTAGTTGAGGAGGAGTAAAATAGTGAATGAGTGTAGGGAGAGAATCAGGAGATGTAAAAATACTTTGTTCTCCACAATAGGATTGGATGGCAGTTTTAATACAGAGGTGGAAGAAAACAAATGTGTTACAAAAGTATGAAGTTTCAGGAGCAGAGCAGGTATTAGAATTACTGTGGTGATGAAGACAAGGGATGCGTTGGAGGGAAAAATGAGAATTTGATTCACTTAAGGTTTTTGAGTCTTAGCTTAATATCGGAACTTCCCTTAGAAGCTGATTAATTTGATGTTGTTAAGTACAAATGATACAGTGGGAAAACTGTGACATTCAGTTTTCTGTTGGGTCATAGGAGTTCAGTTTTAAAGGTGACCAGTTTCATGTGTGTTTACTGAACTGTGATTTTGTGCACCTGTAAACATTCAGAATTCTGCAAAGCTGATGAATAATGTGCAGTGCTACAGTCATGCTTGCTTTGTTCCAAAAAAACCCACAAACCAAAAAAGCAAAATCAAACCAGAGGGGAAAATCAAGCTGTTAATTTTGGGAGAGTGACAGTGCTGACAGTTGTTTTTCAAATTACAGGTATATTCAGAAGCAAGAAAACACGAAAAGTTGCTATAGAACAGTCAAAGCCCTCAAGTTTGGAGCAGGTCCCAGAGGAACCATCGGATCCCTTACCCTCTGTAATTGTTGACCATGACAGACTAGAGGTAATGGAACTGAAAAATAAATTCAACTGTTAACAGACCTCATGACAAAGTCCTTTCTCTGTTCTGAACATTTCCTTTATTTTTGTATTTTTGACTGCAAACTGCATGACAGCAGTAACTTTTGAAGATGATTTGTCGATTGGTGTTTTTTGGATGAAGAGTTAATAAAACAACTGAATCCTTACTGTACCATCGTTACTACCTTTACAAATCCAGTGGTGGCACAGCAGTCCACTATTTTAATTGCAATTTTTGCAGATATTCATATGTGTTAATTGGACATGCCAGTTACTGAGGAACTGCCGGGGGCCTAGTAATTAGGAGTTAACATAATCTTTTCCCATGTATGAATACTTGGTGGAGAGAACTGTTAGTGGATTGGAAAGCAAATTGGAATTTGTGCTGATGTTTTGGCATCATAGACTGAACCCCTGCTAGTTAATTTTCTTTTCAGTTTTGTCTCTTTTTAAGCAAAGTTGCAACAAAATTTGCTGTCTTATGTTGTTGAAATTAGCTTGACCTTATTGTGAAATTTAGATCCTATTTGCTGTAGAGTACAGATGATAATCTCTTTGGAAACAATAGAAGTGTTATGAGAGGGGAAAAAAATTTCTTAGATTTTACTTTCTGCTACTAAATAAAATACATATTTTCAGCTTTTGTCTATGAGCAGATTTAGATGTGGTGTGTCCCCCTCCCTTCTTTTATTGTATCATTTTTCAACATTTGTGGAATTCCAAATGTGTTTCTATTTGGTACCGCTTACAATTTCATGCCAATGCAAGTCTGGTTTAGCTATCAAAGTGGGGTTTATGGTTTGCTTTGTCATAATTATTGACCAAGGTGAAATAGGATGAAGTATCATACAAACAGAACAAACATTGTGCCAGCTATATTGAGCATAAAGTCTGAGACAAGAAAAGAAAGAGTGGGTATAAGCAGAGAATTGAAAAGAAACAGAGTCCTTTTTATGTCTACATGGAAGCAGTAGCCTTACTGATACGCAGGTGTGGTTCATTTTGTTTGCTTGTATCCCTCCAAAATAGGGCTTCAGAAGAAGATTGCATTTCTAATTTGTCCTTAAAAAAAAAGAAAGAAAAAGTAATTCTAAAAGCCCTCCTAACTTCATCCTTTGTTGTTCCAACAGAAACTGCTTGATTTGGTGGTTAAAAAAAGTGACAACCTGACTGTTGACCAACTTGAAAGATTGTATTCGCTCCTCAGCCAGTGCATCTACAGGCATCGTAGAGACTATGACAAATCACAACTTATAGAGGTGATGTTGTACAGTTTCTTTTGGTCTTTATCTGAATTTTTGAGACTTTTTTTCAAGAACTAAGCTTATCAGTCTGTTGTTGTACTAGGAGGCAAAAGGTTCAAATTGACTTTGAGGAAAGTATCTATAAACTGAAAAATTTTAGCATAGACTTAAAAAGCAGAGGTTGTTCCTAATAATACTTTCCTCAGAAAAGGACTAAGAATTTAACCTAAAAGAATGGAGGAAAAAGAGGAGACCATACAGCAGCATGGAGAAGCACATGCTCACAGAGTAAAAAGGGAATAGAAGCAGTTTCCACGCTTGTGGTATGAGTAACAGTGGACGTAAAGTGGCTGCTTTATGGCCACGCTGAGCCGTAAACGTTGCTGCAGTTGCCCTTTACTTGCATTTGTGTAAGTGGGCCAGACCCCCCATAATGTACCTCTGCTCCATGCAGTCGCCTGATCGTGGCTTTTGTACAAGACCTTAAAAGTTTGCAAACTTTCTCTAGATGGGTATTACCCCTGGGAGAAAGTCCAGTACAGCAGGATGTAAGCCAGTTGTTTGCTTTGCTGTCACCCTTTGCCTGTGAAGTGTTTGCTGTGAGAGGCCTGTCTGCATCGGCAGTGAGTTGGTCATTTCACCAGCGGGCTGGTCATAACTCTGGAGATGCGTTCCCTCCGGTGCCATGGTTCTAGCCGTAGAAGGGTTTGGGTCAGCTTGCTGATTCAGCTGATAACCAATCCTGCTGAAAAAAGGACAATTGCTAGCTTCCAGTTGGATCCCTGAACGTTAAAGATTTTTCTCCATGAATATTTTACAACAAAACCTGGAAAGGCCTTAGCATGGGATATTGTAGAGTTCCTGCTAAACACTTTTCAAACCATTTTCATGCTATTCCTCTGCCATCTTCACCTAAAAATATGTTGAAAGGCTTTGCCAAATGTTAGGTAGATTAAAAAGACATTCATCCAGCAGGAGTATGTAGAGACTGATCTTTGCTTTGATTCTCCAAACGGTGCAGGTATGCGTTTACAGCTGGGTCACCGATAGCATAAGCGTGCATTAAGACTTGCATTCATGCAGTATGCCGTTGCAATGGTTTCTTAATGCATATTGAGTACATTAATTATGTAAGTGACCCTAATACACTTCAATTTTTCTTATGGACTGCCATAGTGGAGTGCTTTTCTGCATTTATACTTTAATTAGTTTCTTCTATTACCATATTTTGCTAGCAGATAGCAGCTAATCAACAGAAATGTGTCTTTTCCTATTAATTATTTGATCAGATAATCATATTTACTGGACTATTTTTTTTTATGTAATGTAACTTTATTTCCATCTCTGTATATTTATGTATAATTGATGCTCTGTGTCTCTTGCAGGAGATGGAAAGAACAGTTCATGTGTTTGAAACATTCCTGTGAACTTGTCAAGATGGGTGGGTTTATCCTCTCACACTGCTCACGGGAGAGCAGTCCTCTGAGCCATTCAGTTTCCATTTGCACCAAGTATGTGCAGAGCCTTGGTCTTAAGTGCTCTCTGGTTTTCTTTCTGTTGAATTTGGTGCTATTGTCTCAGGTACCTGAAACCAACCAGCCTACAAGAACCAAACGGAACTTCATATAGTTGTATCTGATATAAATAAAGAATACAATGCCACAGCTTGGAGATTTTTGGTGCTACAGAAACTGTTCTCATTTCTGCTCTTGTTCACTCTACAAGCATTATCTTTGGGGAAACTTCAGGCAAAGTGCAGACCAACACATACAAGAGGACTGGAAAGAGCAGATCTAAGTCGAATATTTTTCAACAGGCAACCTTTTTTTAATTTTTTTTCTCCCGATTTTCTCTGGGGTAACGGACAAAAAAAAAAAAAATCTGTTCTAAAGAAGGCAATGATGCATTGTGGTAGGAATCTTGAGTAACTGATGTACAGTAATTTGAAGATGAGGCTCTCTAGAACTGCCTTTAATGTGCCTTTCAGTCAATTGAGAAAGATAAGGCTAATCAATTGGTTTGGATTATAGCAAATGGCAATGTTAGAAAGCTGTCTTCAGAACGAAGATCTCCAAAAGGATGAGTTGTGTTCTCTTCATTGGATGGCAACCAGTATTATGGTTCTATAATGCCTGTCTTACTCTACAGAACTAAACTAAGACACACTGAAAAAGCCACATACTTTACCAAAATGGTGATATTCCTTTTTCATTGGTATATATTTGTTTTAGAAACAAGTTACACAGTGAAACTCTTCTGTGTTGCTAAAAATGAAGCATTTTCCCACCCTCTCCTTGTTTTCCATTTTGAGTTCTTTAAGAAAACCAAGTTTAATACTGGCAGGCTTCTTTCTGAAGTTCTGCGCTTGTAATACATAGCTTGGACTGTGCAGTGCAGGCAAGAAGACACTGTAGTCGGTCAGAGTCCTGGAGCCCAAGCTCACTTGACCATAAAGCTTAAACTAGGCTTAACATCTCAGTACATGCAAAGCATTGCTAATGTTGGGGGGATTGGAGGGGCAGCCTTTTGAATTGATCTGTTTGGACCAAAGTTCTCTGGGTCTGAATCGTGTAGTTCAAAACCTTTCCTGTGTGGCAACTGGGGAGAACAGCCTAGGCAGTGCCACGAAAAACATGGTCTGTCACAAGCTCGGTATTTAAACATCACCTGGGCTGATTTATTTCCAATGTACGTGGAAAGTGTTTTCGAGAACTTGGCTGGTGTTACCGTCGTTCACCATTCATTGTGACTGTCCCTATATCGCTGCGGAAGTGTCTTTCCAGAAATATGCAACACGGTGTGATTAGTTTTTAATTAGAGAAAACAGACTACTGCAGAGATACTGAGCTACCTCAGCTTTTTGTATTTTAGTTACCAACAGTGTTTATTGAGGACTGTGATCACTCTGCTCCCATTGACGAACTGAAGCTAAGGTAATTGTCTCCACCTCTATGGCTAATAGTAGTGTAGCGCTGCAGAGAAACAAAACGTGGGCCTTGGGCTACTGCAGTAATCCAAAGTGCTTTGTATATTGTGGTTAAACATAATTCTATCTTAGATCTTTTTCTCCCCCGAATGCCACTGTTCTTCTTTATAGCTGATGGCAGAAAAAGGTTTTAAGTGTTCACGTGCATCTAGTTACACCTTCTAAATGCAACCCATGCAGAAACACTGTATTTTTTAGGTGGGAAAGTGCGATTAAAAACAACAAAAACAAGCAGAAAACACATCTTAAATGAGATACTTTGATCTCAGATTTGATTATGCGATTTTTTTCCATGTTTCATTTAGTATTTATTAGCATCATACCTGTTTGAGATATTTTTGTGTCTGGTACATTAACAGCATTTTGTATTTTGATGGAAATTGTTACAAACTTTAAGATTTGATTAAATAAAATGTAGCAGATTTTTTGTAGCAAGTTTCTGATAAAAGGGGTTTTTGCAAGTCTCAGGTTCTTGCTGCAGAATTTTTTAAAAATATTTATTCCAGTTTCACTTACTCAAAGAAGTTTTTGTTCAAGTAACAGCAGCACTTGTGGAAGATAAAACTGCATACATTTTTAAGAAGATAAAAAATTTATATGACTTAAAACAGTTGAGAATTTTAGTCACCAGTGAGTGTGAAAAGCAAGTTTAAGCTAATGCCTAGCATTAAAAATGGTTCTAAAAGGTCAGGTTTCTAAAGGAAAATTTTTACTGTCAGTTGTTGATTGGGAAAAATCGTTAAGAGGCAACTTTACTAATTGAGGAGCTGCCATGTTGTTTTAGAGAAGAGTAGCTGATATCAGACGTGTTAGTGGACAGCTTACCTAAAGTGATATACTTGCCTTCCTAGCCCAAATAACCACACATCAGTTTTTGTGTTCCTTTACGGATGTCTGGTGGTTATAGAGTTAAAACCGCTGTTAATCTATCCATGTGGTCTAAACTTGTTTACTCTTTGTATGTTTTTAATTTTTTTGCCACATAGCACTGGCAAGAGTTTGTACAAATTGATCTCTTTTCCTTGTTTCTTGTTGTGAAAGTTGCAGATCAACTCCTGTGTGAGTCCTGGTGCTGGGGTCAGTGAGGTGTGACCAGCCAGAAGGAAGGAGGTTTCCTGGGGGGCTGGTGGGGCTGGCTTGGGGATAATAGAGTTGCGCTTGGGTAAAGTTGATGGCTATGGAGTTAATTGTATTTGCAAGTTTGAATCTCACCTGTGATTAATTTTTTTGTTTTGTTTTGTGTCCTCTGTATTGTTACTTGATTTCCTCATATGCCAATGTATTTATAGGATTACTGGTTTTTGTAATATCTTGTCTTCCTTTTTTTTGGGTTTGTTTTTTGTTTTTTTTTTGTTTTGTTTTGTAATTACATTGGTGGGTCAGCTCTGGTTTTACCTTCAGTCTCCTGAATGGCAGGTCCTGCAGCTGATGGTCAATTATTTTGTTTTTATTTTATTTTGTAATCATAACATAAGCTTGAATTTGGGCTTGTACTTGCATCTTTTATATCTTGGACATTGGGTTACTTAGACATTGGGGCGTCCTGTTTGGTTTCATTAACGTGTGTCTACTTTGTGGATTAAGTAGACTCCCTTCATCAATTATGGTTTATTTTGGATTCTATAGTTTTATTCAGAACTGTGTTTAAATTGATGTTTTGCATTTTGACTTCATTTTATGTTAGTTTGAAGTAAGTTATTTAATTTTTTTTGAACTTCTGGAAATTTTGAACATTTTACTGTAATTTGTAATATAACTGCTGTGAAATACTTGAATAAAGATGACAAGAAAACACAGCTTTAGCTCCTTCAAAAATGTATTTAAAAGAAATGCTGCCTCCTAGCTGGTATCAGTCTTGTTCTTACTAGACCTCCTTGATTTAGCAGTTCAGATGTGTTACTCTGGGATCCTGCTGTTTAGTTACTTTGAGCAGTTTAATCCGTAACTTATGCTTTCAGTGTTTGTCCATTAAAGAAAAAACCCTATTATTAATCTTGACTGAAGAAGTGAAATTAGTATCGCATGTTGGTGAATGAATAACACGATTGTTATGAAGTTATGCTCTGTGCTTGGAAAATATTTTGTTCAGTTGCAGAGTACCACCAGGAGTGCTTCTAGTATATCAGCATCCAAGTGATACCAGAGTTTCTCGTGAGAGGTTTTTAAAGGAAACACTCTCTTTCCTTCCTGTTTATCTCAAAGTTACTCTTGCCTTTTCTGTTGTGTGGGCTTTTTCCTTTTCTGTTGTGTGGGCTTTTTGTTTTTCTGTTGTGTTTTTTTTTTTTTTTTTTTTTAAGATTAACTTCTACTGTATCTAGGGGTTCCTTTAGTCCGTCCATCTTCCCCCCATTAATTCCTGCATAGGAGAGCAAGCTGCCAGAGGATAAATATCCAAGTGAAGACTCAACCCACATCTTACTCATTGGCAGTTTATCTGGAGCTGACAAATGGTGTGTGATATACACTGTGCCACATTATATACAAGAAGCCGTTCAGTGGCTTCTCTTAAGGTGTAGGACATGCAACACACCTGCTCATTTTCCTCTTTTCGTTTTGGTGTACCTTAAATTATAGGGCTCCTGGTCAAAGGGCTAGTTGAGGGAGAGGGTAGTAGTAACTTATTTCATGTCTGACTCCAATTCCACTCTTAGATGTAGCTTTGAAAGCACAATTAGGTAGGAAATACAATATCCCTTATAGAAATTATTATATAAATATAATAATGAAGTTAATCAGTGAGAGCCTAGCCTAATTTTGTATCAGCATGGTCGGATGTGTTGTTTTGATCTGAATCAGAGCCTTGCAGATACCAACACCACGTTCGGCACCATCCGAGGCGTTTACAGTCTGTGAACAAAGAAGGGTATGAGGTCTTGTGTATCTGTTCCAGTCTTCCAGGGGTGGTGATGGCCATCTCAACAGAGAGAACAGTTTCAGGGCCAGTTTCTGACAGTGGCTGTAAAAATAATTGGTCTGAAGGGATAAAACTCTGCTTTTTTTGGGGGCATTGACAAAAGCATTCTAGTAAAAACACTTAGTGAACTTTGAGTGGTGCTTCAAAAGTGTGAATTACTGAGGAAGAGCTGAGTTGCATCACGTGTTGTTAATAAAGCCTTAGTAAAAGCTTGAGCAACACTCATTTGTCAAGTGTTCACCCTTCTGCTGCTGCTGTCTGCCTTGAAAGTAGTTTTGAAATGTAATTTCTTGTATTCCCTTAAATTTGCAGTGCTGCACATCCCCTGTTTCCTCATTTAAGCTCCTTAGCTAATTTATTTAAATAAATTAAAAATGAGATACTTTTGTTCTGTATCTTGGGCAGGACTTGGACTTGTAATATATGGGGATTTAAGGTAGCACAGCATGTGAATGAATCCTGCAGGCTAAATCAGTAAACTTATGAACTGATTAATGAAGCCAAACACTTCATTCCGCTTCCCCCCCCCCACCCCCCCCCCACCCTTAATGCATCGCTTGTGGTCATGTAACTGTTATGTAAAAAGGAGGGATTATAAAATTTAGCACTAATTAATTCAGCCTCATTCCATTCCTTAGATGAGTAATTTTTTTACAGTGTGATTGTTCGCATAGGGAGTATATTTCAGTTGAACCCACTGCCAGCAAATGGCTGTGATTACTACTAAATTCCATTTGTTTCAGGAATGCATTTGAGTTATGTTATATTGAGCCTTGCTTTAATGGTAGGAAAAATCCTTTTCCTGTAAAGATATGAGAAGCTGTTAAGATTTAAAAATGGCTTCACCGCTTTTAGTGGAACATTAGTGTAAACCTGGCTGTCTGCATTAAAGTTTGCTGATAGGTGGATGCTGATTTGGAATAAAGCTGCTTTCGAGTTTCAGGTGCAAATGGTTATGTGGAGTTAAGGTGTGTTAGAACACTGCTGGGTTTGAGTTGAGAGCAGAGGAGGTGGTTGTTCAGGCTCTGCATTTGGGGCATCAGTGCTGCAACACTTTGGATGCCTTGGCATATTGCAGATGTGGAGTTGGTTCTTCTGCCGTGGACTTCTCTCCGTGTTTTGTTTACTTCGGTCTTTCAGCAATCAGGAATTTGGCAGATTTTGCATGAGAAATGTACAGGTCCCTGAGACTAGATGGCTGCTGGGAATGCTCACACCATTTCTCATCCTGTTTTTTTCCTCTAGAGATGAATTACATCCTGATGAAAATCCCTTTGTATCAATGTAAGATGTGAATTGTGCTGTAACCCAGAGATGTTTGACTGTGGCTGCATGGAAGTAGGAGTCTGTAGAAGATGACCTGTCAGCTTTGGGACTTTTGGGAGGAGGGAAAGGCTTGGGGAAGTTTCAAAAGGGGCTCCCTTTGAGTATTTACTCAGCAAAGTAGTAAAGCAGAGACCAAAATAAAAGGCTGATTCATCCTAGAAAGTATGTTAGATTTAGACTAAATTAATTTGTTAAGAAACTGAGTCTTTCAGCTGTAGAAGGAAAAGAAAACGATCTTGGTTTAGTTAAGGAACTATTTGTCATCCCCAAAATCCCAGCCCTAGTTCTGTTGTAAAGGCCTTGTGTTCTCTTGCTGACTTCACTACACCTTGTAGAATTCCTCGTGTACGTGGAGGTTACCTGGAAGAACAGCATTACCAGATTTCGGTGATGGGGAAGGACAAATTGCCAATCTATTATAGGTTTCAAATGAACATAATTCTGTTTTTTAAGTGATGCTGGCTGCATTCTCTGACGTTACGAAAGGTTATAGTGAGATAAAGGAAATGTAACATGAATAGTCACGTGTCGTGTGACTATTAACATCAGTTTAGTAATAAATTGCTGTTTCGTGTAGACATTTTAAGCATCAGAAATAGAAGCATGCAAGACTACATTTTCATGAGGCACTGGAGATGTAAGTGGTTTAAAATTCATGTCTAGCCTTTATTTTGGGGTTAGAGTGCTTCAGAGTCTTGCTCTAAAATTTAAAGCATGTCCAGAAGGCAGAAAGCTTTTAAAATAGAAAGCTTCCTTTTCATAAGATTCAGAGGGATTCAGAGGACAGCCATGAAAGCACAAGCTGAGCATAAATTTTACAGTGTTAATCTTCTCAATACATGAGAATAAATTTGGGGAATGGAGATTAACTGACACCTAATGATGATTTGAATGTTTAGCCATTTGTCACAAAAATTTGGGTGTATTCACGGAGAATAATGTCAGCAGGAAACGCTGGTTTGTTGAATCCGATTCTGTGGCACGTATGGTTTAATCTCATGCGTGCACAGGGTGTGGTAACTTCTGTATGGCTTTAAGAGTCTTTTCAAGGCATCTGGTCTTGATCTGCAGTTCCTGTACCCACCCTGCTCCCTGAGCTTTGGGCAAGTGGTTAAGCACACAGGTAGGAATATGTGCCTTATTCCTCGTTTGCTTTGGTCTGGCTTTTGCTTCCAGGCACTGCTTCTTGTCTTCTCTTTATGTTCTAGACTCTGCATACATAGATTTTTAGTTTTCTTTTTCCTCCCGTGAAAATACTAATGCACTGTGGTCAAGTGGCCACTCATTCTTCTTTTTGCTGAGCAGAATGAGCTCTTTATGGCTTTCACTGCATTTTCTCCAGCCTTTAAGTCAATTTTGTGGCTCTTTTCTGCGGTAGGTCAATTTTTCAACATCTTCTAAAACATTTGTTCACAGAGGAAATTGATGTGATATTCCAGCATTGGTCCCACCAGTGCAATATATAGAGCTAAAAATCACCTACTCACTGTCCCCCTTTTTGCACATCTAAAGATACATTTAGTCTTTTCATGCCTTGCAATTGGTCTGGGAGCTCTTGTTACTTGACTCTTCTCAGACTTGTGGCTTTTCACGATGCTGTTCTCCCTCCTGGATATCAGCCTTCCGCCTGGGAGCCTCTCCGAGGGCCCCCCTTCGCTTTCTGAAAAGCAGTTTTGTTTTAGTGGCCCCAGAGCCAGCACACTACGTATGACTTGCTCGGTCCTTGTTATCTTTTGCTCTGCTAATCTCTGTTTCCCCAGGTCTGTGACTGGTGATTTATGTCAACATTTTCCTTTAGGAACTCTGGAAGAAGAGGATTCCCCCGTTAGAAAATACTCTGATAATACCAAACTGGGAATTACTTGTACAGATTAGATATTCCTCAACTAATCTGCCTGGTTTTAGCCTGTGGAATATTTGCTGTCTGAATACTGTATGGTGAGGAAGCTGAAGTATCATGTCACATGCTGTTGAAAGTCTATTACCTTATCAATCAAATGTCAGAGGATGAGATCAGGTTTGTGTGATACAGCTAATTTTCTGGAAAATCATCGTATTTATTCTTTTCTCTTTGATTCATGATCAGTTTAGTTAGATACCATCTTTCCATTTTTACTTGGGATTGATGTCAGGTGAATGCCCTGTAATTACCCAGTCATTTCTCTTGCCCTTTTGATAACTGTCACATTATCAGCACACCTTCTGAAATACCCACGCGTTATTAAAAATGAATATGTCAGCAGGCCCAGACTTCGGGGTTTTCTGGAGGTGGTTGAGTGTTAGGTTACCTCTTGAATTTGAAAATCCTTAACTACTAGGGAAAGTCGGCTGTGCTCTCCAGGCAGTATGTGGTCTGGACACTGTAATCCCCATAGGGAATACCTCTTGCCAAATAGAAGATGGAAACGCGAGCCATTCCCAAGCGCTCCCTCCCACATTCCCACTTTTCATTTTCCCTGGAAAGGTTCTGTGTGGCACTGATAATTTCCAGTACATAAACAGTCGGCTTGCAGAAAAGCTGGGCATAAACTGAAGCAGGTAGAATTGAACTCGGTGTCAGCAAGTAACGGAGCACTGCGCTCATTGGAGAGGAAAGTAAATAATTTATTAAAAGACTATCTCTTTTAATGGAAACAGAGTGGCTAGAGAAATTCCAGCGGGCTTGGAAATTTAGGCTTGCTTTGCAACAGCTGACTTTTTACCTGAGTTGGAGGGACAGTGTTCCTGGTACAACACAGTGCTCGTTAGATTCTTAAAACTTCAAGCATTTGGTGTGTCACCTTTGCTGTTCCATTCACTGATCCTTCCTCCGAGGCTGTCCACCAGCACAAGGACGCTGTATTAGAAATTAGGGACTGCTTTGTTCAGGTTCCCAAGGTGTGGAGAGGAACTGGTTCCTTTCTACCTGTAAGGGCTAGTATTTTTCTAAACAGATTTTTTTAATGGGACGGGAAGCTGAAGCTCCTGTGGGACTGTCACTGGTGACTTTAGTTAGGTGCCTGTTCATTAGCCACGAAAATGTACAAAAAGGTCACCAATGCTGGCCGATGGATAAAGTGTGTGTGTTCCCTGTGGTGCAAGGCATGGCTTTAAACGGTCTTCAGCTTAGCCCCACTTGCCATCACAATTCCTAGTTCTGTGCTTGTTGCTTACCAGCTACGTGCTGAACTTGCCTGTCAGGCTGTTACAACTCCTGGGTTAGCAGCGCTGTTCTCGGGACAGGTCGTGAAAGGGTTTGATGCTCTTGCTGGTATGAACCTTACTGTGTGACAATAGGGGATAGGAACTCTGAAGGAAAAGAGAACACTGTTCAGAAATAGCAGATGATGAAATTAAAACCAGCAGGCAGCCTTTCAACCTCCATTGTGTAGACCACCACTAATGAAAAATTCAGAGGCAGATTTGGCTTGATGACAGCACCGGAGCTTCCTTCTCCCAGGTAGTAAATGAGCCCAAACTTTTAATTCTGTCTGTAAAGCTGCTACCAATTGAAGTAGAATTTGTTTAGATAAAGAAAATTGGAAAATTCAAGCCATCTGCTAGCTGAACAGGAATTACTACAAGTAGTGTGTTTTATCAAAAGAAAAAGCCACCGGTGGCTAGCAAAGGGAGAGTAGTTTTTCAAGGTAGGCTGGCACTTTGTTTCCAGACTCCAGCAGCTGGAGACCATGCTGCTCTGCTTGTCATGCTCGCACAGCTCGGCTAAGTAGCCCGTGATGGCAGCTCTGGCTTTCATGAATTCTAACCTCAGAGCGTGTTTAATCACGCCTCAAACAGATTGGCTTTTCGGAGGAAAACCAGTGTTTCTGTGCTGGTATCGCTGTCCGGCTTAATGTAATGAGTGATGGAAACACCGTGCCTGAGACACATCCATCTGCTTCCCTCCAGACCGTTTTCTTTCTGGCTTTTTCTGCAGTCTAAAGTTATCAACCCAGAACACTCAACCAACGATGGGAACTTGCTGCTACCTTTCTGTACGTGCTGGCGTCTCCACCTCAGCCGAAAGCGCGTTTCAGCTCCTGTGTTTGAGCTGACTTGAAATGGGGGAAAGAAGCCATTAAGGGGTGAGCTTAAGGGTCTCATCCAATTTAAAAAGATTGTATTAGCATGACAAGTTGTTAAAATGTCAGAGTGGCTACAGAGTCAGTGGCTTCCTAGGGACCTGGTGCAGGCTGCAGCCTGCCAGGACGTGACTGCGTACGCTGTTTGTAGGTTTAGCCCGTTACGTTACATTAGTCACCTGTTCCAGCCGGTGGTGGGGAGGCAGGATGGTTCTGAGCCCTTGCCCTTGCTTTTGTGATGGCGGACAAAAGCTTTGGGATCGGTTCCCATTTTTTCGGAGCAATTCTTCACGGGAAGCCAGGCGGGTGGCTCAGTACTTGAAGCAGTTGTGTGCGTTTGCTGCCTCTGCTGATGAAACATAATGGCACTGGTGAAGCCGGGCAGGAGTGCAGGCTGCGGCTCCCCTCCCGGCTCATCCCTGGTGCTCGCCAGGGCATTTTGTTTGTCTGGACTCCACCGAGGGCAAGCTGGAGTGTAACAAAGCCCTTATTATCTTACTGCAATTGCACTGTGCTAAGCTCAGCCTGAACACCTAGCTGCAGTTAATTAAAAGACGGGGTTACTGAGGTTTTATTAGCGCGGCGTGTTTGCCACTGGGTGCCGCAGTGGGGGAAAGGTGGGTGACTTGTGCGAGTTGCCAGGGGTAGGTGCCGACCGACCACAGCCCCGTTTGGGGAGCGCTCTCCTTCCCCAGCGAGCCTGGGGGGAGGCAAACCAGCCGACAAAAATTTTTATCATTATCAAGCTGCTGAGCCAGCCGGTCCCCTGAATTTCTTAAAGCTTTTAAGAAGAAAAATCTCTGGGCAGATATGTGCACATGATTCATTTGGCAAAAGCACTCGGCCAACTTCCCAGAGGGGAGCTAAAATAATTTCCACATACAAGTAAAGCAAATAGCCTGTGTCTTGTTCATCCTCCCAAGTATTATTGACTAGTGCTGAGTAAGAGATCTGTGCGGAGCGCTGATGAAAAGGCTGGCAACTCATTCCGCTTGGTCTGGATTACTGCAGCGTGGTTGTGTACTACTGAACTGTGAGGCTTTTAGGAATCTTCACAGGTGGTTCAGCCTGAGCCACTAAGCCTAAACTAAAATGTTTAAAAACTGCGGTTCATGCTCTTAACTACTTGCAGAGATGTACTGTGTAAGAACCGGAGACAATTTCAATGTATGTTGGATTCTTACTGTTAATGCGTCGAACAGCTATTAACTGCTCAGGTCCAGCTGCAATGTTCCGCTGCAGTGGTGTTTGAGACGAGTTATATTTGGCTCGCCTTTGTTCCACATCCAGTTTTACAACTACCAGACGACACCCTAATGAAACATCAGAGAAATGATGAACGGCTGCACTTAATTGCTCTCTGAAAGACGTATCCAGTGAGGCACCAAGCTCCTGCTCTGGATACGAAGGAATTTTGACCATAGGGCAAAAGTGGCTTTCATCTTTTAGACATTGCAGCAGTTGCAGTACAAACCTTAACTGTCATTTAAAAACCAACCAAACAAAAGCTGTTCATCAGTGGGTTTTTCCAAGATAGTTTCCTACACTATCTCGAGCCCTTTTGTTCTTAGTAAGTTTTGGAAAATAAAGAAGAAATAATCTTGCTGAATGAAATCCAAAATCACTTCTAAGAATTTTTGCCAGAATGAGACTGGAAGTACTTTGGAAGCTACTGAGCATTTAAAGTATTAGCAATAAATTTTTGGATTTAGAGAAGCTAGCTGGATGGAATGAACACATTTGCATCCATGGCTGGGATGAAACCTGAAGTCACCGTTCATGCAGTGTTTCTTGGTCAGTCATGACAAAATTAATCCAATCTGGATGCTGAATCTAGATCTATAAATATATTTATTATAATATAACAAGAACTTAACAGTAAACATAAACTATATACAATACCATTACAGATAACCCTGTTTTTAATATTATTCACAGAAATAGCCAGTTTTGTTCCAGTGTGAGAAATGAAGAAATAAGCTAAATTGGAAATGTTGAATGTGTTTAGGTCTTGTTGACAGGTAGCACCTCCTTTGGAGGCAGACACACACCAACACTAAAATTAGTCCTGCCCCAGGCAGTTAGAAACTTGTGCTCCAATCTTTAGGTTCACACTTGCACCCTGTTTGACATAAATACTTTAAATGACATACTAGTATATACTTTTGTTGTGCTTATTATTTTTTTTCTTTAAAGAATAAATAAAACAACTGCATAACAAAGGCTGGAACCTCACTGTCAAAATGAGAGACTTGAGTCACCCTATAGCTTGACTCAGCTGACTTGAGCACTTTTTCTTTAAATACTGCAAGATACAAATTTCATTTTTTTCTTTTATTTTATAAACGATTATTAATAAAATAAGATGATTAGCTAACCATCTGCATTGTTTTCCCCAAAGCTGTAGGCAGACCTCCCTCTGTATAAAAAGGCTAGCATATTTGGTATGAAATCAACTAGATATTGACTGTAAGATCTCACCCGCGCCCTGTACAGGACCCTCCTTGCTGAATTACTGGCATGGCATTGGGGATTTGAGTCTGCAAAGGCAAGTATGGCAACTTTTTTCCCTCTATTTGAAAAGAAATTGGACAATCCTTAGCTTGGGGTTAGTTCCTATTTGTGAATTTTAAGATTCCTTCCCCTACCCTTCTGTGTTACCCGGTCCATCTCCCATTTGATCCTTTAATGTATAAATTTATAAAGAATTTCCACATCACAATGCTCTCTGGATAGACAATATTTTAATATATATAAAAATATAACCCCTGTGCTGTGCATATACTTACAACTCTACATAGTAATCATTTTAAGTCTCATACTGGGCTTAAGTCTATGTATTTTTCTACCATGGGATTTAAACTCGTGTGTTTAAAATCTGTAAGTAAGAGAAGTATAGGGTTTCCACATCTATGGGGAAACTTGAAAAAGAAAATAAAGCACTTCTCAGACTTTACATGAAAGATAGTGGTGTATATCCCAATGTAAGGAATTTTGGTTGAGAGCCAAAACTGAGTGTGTAGCTGCAACAGGAAGCATTTCCTCCATTTGATGAAAACATCAAAATCCCACACTACACTGTGTGTTTTAATGTGATCCCAATCAGAAATGAAGACAGGTTTATCAGGAGAATACCTCTGGAATCGAAAACATACTCATTTTGTGTTATGGGAATTGAGCACTGCCAAGTTTGAACATCAGCAGAAACCGGGAGGAAAAGATTCAGAAGCTCCCACACCACCTGTGGGCACGGCCACACATGCCCACACAAGTATCACCAGGAGCAGAAACTCACCCAGCCCAACAGACCTTTTTTTTTTTTTTCCCCCCTCATCGTTTTACATGGAATTTATTACCAATGGCTATTCTTCTTCTCCCCAGTCCCCGCCTCACCCCCCTTTCTGGGTTCTGCTCTAGAGAACTGCAAGATTCATTTGATCTGATGGAAGACTGACATCAACGTAAGCCATCTGTCACACAAGATTTCTCTCAGTCATTGGTATTGAAAAGCATGTATTTGTTAAAAACAAATGTAGGAATCAAAGTGGGAAGGACACTTTGACCTTTCAAATAGACTGATGCCTAAAGTGTAATAGTAAAACTAATCTGCATGGTTATTTTAAGAATCAAGCTTGAGCTCTAAAGTAAAATGCAGATTTCCCCCCCCCCCCCTTCCCCAGCTTAAAAAATATGTGAAATTCTATTGCACCTGGGTTGACCAAAAGCTGACGTCCAGAACAAGTGCCACTATAACATCTAGTGACACTCTTGTATTATTAAGTTACAATATCTTACATAGCACGGAGCTCTCTGCTCCTTGTTCACCAAAAGGTGAGGATGATTTTTCTACATTCAATGTAGACACTATTCAAGACTTTAGAGCAATATGTTCACTGGCTGGCTTTGCTGCTTTTTTTTCTTAAGTAGTAGTAGTATTCTTGCCTGCTTTCAACAGGTACAAACAGTTCTCCATCCCAATCCTGGGTAACATCAGCCGCTCTGAATGTACTTCTTGATTGCTACACAGCCATGTCGAAAAACAGGGCAGGGCATATTTGGTAGAAGTGTCCACGTGTTTGTTTTAGGGTCGTAGGCTTCCATGTTTCCCAGGGCAGGTCCTTCACTGCTAACGATCCCACCAGTGGCATAAATTTTTCCATCCAGAACCACAGCACTGTATTGTTAAAAAAAAGTAAGTTTTAGTTAGTTTTCTCAACAAACAGTTTTCTTTTTAGGCTTAAAACAAACCCAGGCTTTTGTAACAAAGGGTGAATGATGGATACACCTTTAATTCTTGTCTATATAAAGCTGCGTAGGGATTTCTCTTCCCTCTCCCCTTCTCTTCGCCCTATTAATCCTTTTTTGTTCCTGCCAGGTAGGGACATGTTGTCTCTAATTTAAACAACAGAAATTAGTCTATGTAAGATGCTTCTCCAGTCTACATATGGGATCTGCAGCCAAACGTAGCAGGACAATGCATCCCTGTAAAATCATGTACACGCAAAAGCAACCTGAGCATTTTGAACTCCCTGCTGCCTTGGTTGGAGTAGACTCTTGCTTCGGACAAGTTTCTCCTCCAGTTATCAAGGAATGCTGCAAAGCAGGGGGAAAAATCCTCCAAAAAACGCTCTGCTGCTTCAACCTCTTCCATGGTCCTGCTCTGGTGCAGGAGCCTGGAGGTCCCACTGACTTGTCCTCCTTGTGCACCCAGAAGGTTGGTGTCAAGCTGAAAGCCAGCCTGGGGCACACGCGGCTGCTCGCTGGGGACGTGCAGCTGAGGGATCGGCAGGGGAGCTATATGGAGGCATCCGAAGAAAACAAAAAACCTTACTGCTTTTTTAAAGTGAAAGTGCTCGACTTCAGCCATCTCTTGCAATATACCCAAATAATATCCAAAAAGGGTAAGGAAGCTGGGCTGATCCTGTGGGCTCCTGACAGGCGGTAAGGTGTGCAGGTGTGGAAGCTACTTGGAAGAAGAACTGCCCTTCAGCCTCATGGCTTCCTTCTTCCACGCAACCCCTCAGCCTCTCCAGCAATCACATGCAGGGCACGACACTCGCTCTGGGCTAACGAAGACAGACCCAGGGCTGGGCTCCCGTGCATGTGTTTGGAAGGGGCAGAAGGATGACAGAAGCAGCAGGCAGCGGGGTGGGGGAAGCCCAGGGATGCTGTGCTCTCTATGCTGCCTTTCCACTGCACGGGGGGAAGCTAAAAGCGGGGGCGGCTCTGCTTTTCATCTGCTGGGAAGCCTGAGTTTGCCCCCCAACACTTAAAGATGACGTTAAGTGGGTGGGGTTGGTGGTGGCTTTTCTGGTGGCTGGGGGTCCCTTCCCAGAGGTTTTTCTTCCAAGAGCAGCTAGTGGATGGTTGTGTTGGGAAGGAAAATGGAGATTTGGAGACTGCATACACACCAGAGGACAGCAGGGAGAAAAAGAAGGAGGGGAAGGCAAATTAATTGCAGCCAAGAAGGTGGCCTAGATCTAAGAAGGTGGAGGAGGGTAGTAACCCTGTAGGGTTGGTAAAAGTAAAGTTGTCTGGCTAATTTGGAGCAGTGGGAAGAAGGATAAAAAGGGATAAAGGCAGAAGACAGAGAGCGCTGGAAGACCCAGGATGAACTGAGACTAAAATGGCACCGACAAAGCCACGTGTTTCTGAAGAACACAAGAACTCTGATGTCCTTGTGGAGAAGCAGAGCCTGAGGTTAAAAATAAACCCACAATGACAACAGTGAGGACTCAAATAAGCCTAGTCCCTGGATACTGCCAGGAAATAATGAGAATCTTGTCAAAATAACTGTTAATCTGAAAGGAGGAGGAAGGAGAGAGAGACTTGAAACACTTGATTAGAGTCTATCCACAAATCAGCAGGGCTGGATGGTACGTAGCCCAGGGTCCTAAGGGAGTTTGCTAATGAACTTACTGAACCACTGGTAATTATTTTTGAAACGTCAGGAAGAAATGGGGAAGAACGAGGACTTGAGTAAAGCAAGCGTCATCCTGAAAGATGGCTCCGAAAGAGAATGAGCCCACCTCTGAAAAGGCCAGAGCTGGTGGTGAAGAGGGACCCCTGCCAGGGCTCGGGTCCCTGTGGCCGGGAGGGCGCAGAGGTGGCGGGACCAGCTGACCTGGTACATCAGACAAATGTGCAAATTAACTCACGGTTTAAGACTAAAGATGTTGTGGGGGTGGGAAGCCCATCTCTGTACTGGAACGAGTGACTGTTTGAAAGCAAGACAGGCTGGGAATCGGAGCTTGCAAAATATGGCATGGGGGAGGGGGTGAGAGGATGGTCCCACCCCATGCTGAAACAGGCACGATGTGGTGGAAGGTCTGCTGAAACCAGCAGGGTGAGAGCTTAGAAATGGGGCCATGGGGAAATGGTTGCTGTTTGCTTTTCAATTTTTTTTTTCTTAATAGTGAAGCTGAAGGAGATGGAAACTTATTTGAACTGGGATACGGTTTGGGATATGCCAGGCAGAAGATGTCAGAGTGTCAGAGGTGGACTGCAGCACAGAGCAGCTTTGCTGTCTGGGTGCTCTAATGAAATGCTGATCAGTCGTTAAAAAGGCACCCTTACACAAACCTTGACCAAAAAAAAAAAAAAGTAGCAAATGGGTTAATTGAGTAATTTTGTTGGGTGAAGTGGGAAAAAACAACGAAACTCCCAAAGAAAGAAAAGATTCCCCGGAAAGATTTGCCTGCAGAACTATCAATAATGGGAGTTAAAAGAAATGCTGGTGTGGAGCATGGACTCTGGGGCTGGTTCCATCAGTGTTGGTGATCATGGTCCAGTGCCCATGAATAGCTTCAGCCAAGTTTTACTGGTGTGGACATGCTAGGGTAGATGACAGCACAGGAAAGGACCCTAGTGGCTGTTACCGCTTACGGACAGGGCATGTATTACTAATACTGCTTGTTACCTCGTGAGACTGCTTGCACAGAGCTTTTGATCTGGACAGGAAGAATAGGATGGACAGAGGGAGGACCCTGTGCAGAGACCTTTCCATCTGTGCTGTAGGTGACCCTGGCAACAGGAGCCAAGCCACAACCAGCCATTCCTAGCTGGCTGTGTGCTGCATAGCTGAAGCCTGGCCTTAAGTGCCCAGTATCCCCTTTGGGCATCTAGTGGCATTTTAGGTCTCTAAACATGGATGCTTTACAACTCCTGTGTGGTATCTTAGCTGCCCACATTTCTTCTAGTAAAGTCTCCTCTGCGGCACGTTTACTAGCAGCTGCTCTAAGCCGGAGCTGCTACCACCACAGAGCAGCTGAGCAGCCAAGAACACCGTCCTGAAATGGTCTGGGTCGAGTCCCTCTCCAGCTCGTGCTCTGGGTTAGGGGTTACAGCAGGTGGGCAAATGTTGGTCTTGTTTCTCCAGCACCTGGGCTATAGCACGGAAAGAAATTCCTGGCCAGCAGCTGGGACGAGCAGCTCGATACTGTAGCCTGCCATCATGGTACTAATGTGCTGAGGAAGAAATGGATGCTGAATTCCACCCTCTGAAAGACTGTATGAATTTTAAATGGTGATTAGAGAAGCTTCTGCCCCCTCTGTATGCAATTCCCATAGACAAGACTGGCATAATGCTTCGCTTGTGAGTCATGCCTGGGGTTAAGAAAACCAGTGAGCTACTCCTGCTACCAAGAAACAGGCAGTTCTGAGTATGCAGTGGGTACTTACGTGTGCAGGGGACTTTGGAGACATTCAGGCATCTCTGAGGCTAAAGTCGCAGGTATAAGATCCATTAGGAATTTAGCCCTAGATTGCTGCTACTTTGCAGTATTAGGACAATCACTGCTAATTTCTGGGACCTTAGGGAACAGGAAACTCAAGTGGGCTCTAAAACCTTGAGGGAAGTGAGTGGAAAGGAGTATATGCTCATTGCTCTTTCTTCATTACTGTGACAATATTTCTTTTCTCCCCTCCCTTCCAGCCCATCAGCTGTAAAAACATCGTTACCAAGGCTGACGTACAAAGAAAGAAATAATTACAATAATTAGGATGCGAGTTTATTGCTCGGTGCCATTAATCCTGAGAGATAAAATGATTACAGGCTGTCAGAGCCTGGGAAGGAAGGAAGCGCTGCACCGCAGAGCCGTGCTGCAGGGATGCAAACCCTCCGGCAGCTTTGGGGGCAGCAACCTCCCCAGCTAAGGAGCCGCTGGACCTCCGTCTCTCCAGCAGCACGCCTGAGGTGAAGGTAATCGGCATCAAAATGGAGGTCACTTCACCCACTCCTTCCAGGAAAACACGCTTCAGCATTTTGCATATTTTTACCCGGCAGGCTAACAACCCTGCTTTCTGTTCCCTGGGTAATTACTGCCGTTTACTAGAGAGACTTCACCTATCGCCCCGCAGCCAGTTCACCCCAGGTGCCAGGGCATTCTTCATTGCCCAGACCATGAGCAGTGTCAGAGGATAAAGCTGTGGCTACCCCCAACACTGCCACTACTGTCCAGTCCATCTGCTGACCCCCATGAAGCTATGAATCACGCTCCTAAGAAAATCCTGATGAGGGTGAGGTGCACTAATGGCTCTCAGGGACCTGGCTGTCCATGGTTGGAGTGCTTGTGGAATCTAAACACCCTTTACATCTCTTCTCTGCCTATCCACCTTGCAGTCCATCCCCAGACTAAGCAAACATGGCAGAGAAGATCCATCTCTGACAGCTGGCTATTAGAGGACTTGATGGGCAAAGCAAATTATTGAATCATAAAATCATAGAACAGCCCAGGTTGGAAGGACCTCTGAAGATCATCTGGTCCAACCGTTCATGGGAAAGGGACACTAGATGAAATTATCTAGCACGCTGTCCAATCACATCTTGAGAACCTGCAGTGATGGGACTCTAGCATGTTCCTGGAGAGGATGTCCCAGTGGGTGATTGTTCTCACTGTAAAAAAATCTTACACTAAGATGAAACCTCTTCTGATGCAATTTGTATCTGTTGTCCTTTGTCTGTTTCATGTGGCTTCCTGTGAAGACAGAGCCTCTGTCCTCCTTGTAGCTGCCCTTGAAGTCCTGGAATACTTGTGAGGTCCCCCCAAGCCTCCTCTTCTCCAAGGAGAAGATACCTAACTCCCTCAGTCTTTCCTTATCAGGCAGGTTCTCCAGCCCCTTGGATCACATTCATGGCCTGCCTTTGGACCCTCTCCAGTCTGTCTGTGTCTTTTTTGAATTGTGGGGACCAGAAGTGGACACAGTGCAGCATTACAAGCGCTGAGTAGAGTGGGATGACAACATCTCTACTTGTGCTAGTAATGCCCCTGCAGATGCAGCCCAGGGTCTGATTCACCTTTCTGGCTGCATTTGACTTTGCACTGCTTTTTAATTAACTTTTTTAATCACATGCGAGGAAACGCACCCACGCTCCAGCTCAGGCGTGGAGCACCGGGGCTCGGCATGCATGAGCTGGTGGTGCTTTCAGCTGGGCCCTGTTCAGGCAGTTCAGCTGCCTGCCATTTGCTTGGTGGCCACCTTCCCACCAAGTGTGTTATGGACTCTCCACTTTTCATTTGAAAGCATCTTATAGTGAAGGTCTCCTGATGGGCAGTAATTTGGAAGCAACCCAAGGTGGAGGACATCAGTGCCTTTCTTCTGTTGTGTTTGAGAGCCGATGACCTGGGAGCTCCTCTCCAGCCCTTCCCTCTCCCAGTCATGATGGCTAGACATAGCACCAAGCAGTGGGACCAACAGCAAAGCCTGTTAAATTTGCTTATTATTATTATTTTAAAATTTCCTGCTTAGTCCTAAAGATCACATCAATCCTATGAGGAAATGTTAAATAATAATAATAATAAAATAATTCTGTCTTGTTACGTCTGGGGTTGTGAAAGATTTGAACTGGCTGAATTGCTGTGTTGTTGTTTTGACTCCCTGAAACTTTGTATCTTCTGAGGCCACAAACAAAGCTCCTCTCCCTCCTTGCTCCTGGCTACCCATGCACACACACTCACTAATTTATTGGAGCTGTTCCATAAACATTGTTAAATAATATCAGTTAGATAAACACAGAATCTGCTTAAAAGAAGAAAAAAATTCCCACATTTATTCATGGATGAATTTCACAGAGTCACAGCATGGCCAGGGTTGGAAGGGACCTCTGGAGGTCATCCAGTCCAACCCCCTGCTAAAGCAGGTTCACCTACAGCAGGTTGCACAGAGTCGTGTCCAGCCGGGTTTTGGATGTCTCCAGAGAAGGAGACTCCACAGCCTCTCTGGGCAGCCTGTCCCAGAGCTCTGTCACCCTCAGAGGAAAGAAGTTCTTCCTCACATTCAGGTGGAGCTGCCTGTGCTGCAGTCTGTGCCCGTTGCCCCTTGTCCTGTCCCTGGGCACCACTGAAAAGAGCCTGGCCCCGTCCTCTTGGCACTCGCCCTTAGGATATTTGTAGACATTGAGAAGGTCCCCTCTCAGTCTTCTCTCCAGGCTAAACAGGCCCAGCTCTCTCAGCCTTCTCTCATCATCTCATCATCTTCATAGATGATTTAATTTCCTTCATTTCTTTCCCGCCCTAAGATTTCAGGAGGGCTTTACTGGAGGTGGAACTGAACGATGTTCATCAGCCGGGTGGGGTGAGCGCTAGGACAGGAGAGCCTGCAGGGCAGCAGCTCCTGCAGGACATGGCTCCGTGCAGTGCCAGGCGGAGCTGGCAGTGCTCCTTACACTTTTGCTTAAACTGGGGACCTGTTAGTGAAACCTGCATGGTGGTTTGCAATGCTGAAGTGAAAGGCGCTGCCACCGGCCCCACGGGTGGCAGTGGTTAGGGTGCCAAAGTGTTGTCCAGCGTTTGGTAGCTGTGCTAACAAGCTCCGTAGGTGTCTGTGGCTGGGTTGGCAGCTGGGTTATGATGTTTGAGAGTGCTTGAGCTTGGGTGGTCATGTTGTGCTGCAGAGGTGGCATCTTTGCAATGAGATGGGGAAATGAGGGTCCAGATTAGTCATGGTCGATTAGGGTGATATCATGCCACTTCTTGGAGCAGGATTATTAGTGTGGGTGTTCTGGCCAAGCTCCAGTTGTATTCTCCCCTGCTCCACGAGCACTTTCCCTTGCTAATGATCCAAAACTATCATGTGGCATTGTTACCTGTTGCTGAAAACCAGCAATGTTTTATTCCAGAGTCCACTGCACACCAGTAACAGCCCAAGCGCTCTGTCTGTATCAGTTACGCTTTAATGCACACCGAAATCCTTCACGTCTTCAACTACTACAGAAATTATTGCTGTTAGTCTGGTGCAGCAGTTCTTGTCCACTGTCTGCGGAGCATCATCCCAGCCACACGTCTCATTTCAGATTTGCTGGAAGATTTCAGTTTTCCCTTCTGGACCACAAACAGTTCCAGCTGCAAGTGCTGCCTGCTGAAGAGACTAGCCTTTCCATCTGCAAGCTTGAGAAGTGTGCGGCCATTAAGGAACTGTACTCCGTAATAGCTTCACATGGGAATATCCATCCAAACAAGCTGTGCTCTAACCCCTGCCAGTTCCTGGAGTTACCACGAACTTTGCAACAAGAAAAGGAATCAGCTGGGGGAGTCTGTGGCTGGTGCCGCACGTTAGCAATGACTAGTAGTTAAGCACAGGAGTCACTGTGCTTGGCTGTCCAAGAACAAGGCCTTATTTAAAAAGAAGAGGGGAAAAAAAAATCCACAAACCGACCCTGTTTTTGTGCTGTTCAGCCCGAGCTGAAGTTTTATTAAAGATTTCCATTTGGCAGAACCATCTAATAAATCTTACTGGTTAACAGTCAGAGGAGAAGGAAGAAAATGCTTTTCTGGTGTCTGTTGGGAATTGCTGGTGCTAAATTAGCTTCTCTGGAATTATTGCTGGCACCATCATGCTGCCGCTGTTGCCCCGTGGAGGCTCTCTGTAGCACACGCCTGTTTGTACGCTGCCTGCATCCTAAGCAAGCAGAATATGGAATTTTTTAATCACGAACAGAAACACATTCAGTATTCTTTTCACTTGTGGAAAAATAAACCCTTGAAGGGCGTTGCGGGACGGGAGAATGCCCACCTGCAAAGGGAGGCCTTGCCAGCACTGGAGGGGGGGATGGCTTTGCAAGTCTTTCTGGAGGGAGGTGTCTGGCAGGGCAAGGTGTGATCATCCCGGCTCTTCATCCCTGTTGGCCGCTGTCTGCTGCCTCCACCTCTGAAGATGCCACAAATGAACCAAGACGAGGTCCCTGCGGCAAATGGGACGTCCTTGCCTGATGTTTGGGAAATGTCAACTCTCCCTCACCCTCACACATTGTGTGGAAGACATTCAAGACTTGCGTGTGAACTCTCGGTGAATTTTAAAACACTTCAGGCCTATTATAGCTCTTTGCCCACTTGGCACCATTCCTCAAAGGGTTAATTCTAGGTCAACATAAACTTCTTACTGACTTCCATCAGGTGGACTTAATCTGAAAATGTTGCTCAATTTGCTCTTTGTTGATTGTGAGCCCGAGACCTGAACCACTTATTTTTTGATTTTCATTAAGAGTAATTTAATTTGATATTAAAACCATTTGAATGGACCTTTAATTTTTCACAGACAGGGAATGTCACACACATTTCTTTCCCCTGTGCTCCAAGCCATCACACTCCCTAGCCACTTACAGGCAGAAACAGCGCAGATAAAAATAAAAGTGATGCAGTCAAGATTTTTCCCAGCAAATTCAGTATTGAGTGATACCTGGTGAGAGGGGATCAATAGCATGCGGTTAATTTTTAAGTTGTTTATGTTGCTGCTTTTAAATCATGTTTTTTGTGATCCATGCTAATGAGAAGAATGAGGAATTTATAGATTCATAGACTAAGGTCAGAAGGGATCTCTGTGCTTAGTTAATCTGAGCTTGTGTATATGCAGGCCATGGACTTTTCCCCAGGCAGCATCTCTCTTGGAAACGTATCTAATCTACTCCTAAAACCACTGAGTGTTGTTGAATTCACCCCCTCCCTTGCTGGTTCTCTGTTTAATTATCCTTGCTGTTGGGAAAGTGCCTTACTTCAAGGCTGAGATGTGTAACTTGACTTTCAAGCCCTTGTCACCTGCTTTGCCTTTGTGAGACTGAAAGCTTTTCTACTCGCCCTCAGTGATGAAGTCACCTCTCAGCCTTTCATTGATAAATTCCTTAAATTTCACGTCAAATATCTGATTTGCAACCCGGGGTCATTTTTGCAGCTTCCCTTTGAGCTTCTGCTGATATTTCCACATGTTGATGCATGGACCCAAGACCTGCGTTCATCTCGCCAATGCTGTATGCTGCTACTCTCTCTCTTTTCCCAGCTTCAACTTGTTTTAATTTCGGTGTTAGGGCCCATATTATATATCCGATATTGCACTGACCTTTTATTCACCACATTACAATGAAAGCTCATGTTGTGTACCTCTGAGTGCCTGACTTTCTAAGGGGAACAGGGCTGCTAGGATTGTGCTTTCTTCATGTATTACTTTGCATTTAAAGTAGCACTGCTAGCTTGAGACCGTCTCTCTGAGACAGGCAGATAACTGGCTAAAATAGCTCTTTCTGTAATATTTTTCTACCCACCAAGTGTTATGCCACCTGCAGCCTCTACCAGGGGAGATTTTTTACTATCTGTATTGTTGGGAGATGTATTAAATAGCACTGAAGAAGAGTCAATGCTTGCTACCGGTGGCCTTGCTCAATGATATCTTCTCATTAACAACTACATTTTGAAATCTGTCAGTGAAGCAGATTTAATCTCTCTAATGTGTGCCTTGTTAATTCCATATAATACCAGTCAAATACCTTGGAGAAATCGCAGTATATTATACCATTACAGTTGTCTTTAGCAGCCAGGAATGTTTTATTAAGGACCAAAACAAAGAACCCAAATTCCACCCCCCACTCCTCCCCCCCAAAAAAGCAAAAAATCAGAAGACAACAGGTTGGTTTAACAAGACCCATTTTCCAGGAAAGCGCATTGATTGCTGTTCATTATATTATTAGCATCTAGTTATTTGTTGATGAAATCCTAAATTAACCACTCTGGTATTTTGCAGAGGACCAACATGAGGCTAAGTGAGGCCACTTAGCCTGATGTTGGTACTTTGCAAAATTAATTGCTGCACTAAAATTCTCCCTTTCACCTTTTCAAAATACAAAAACACTTTGGCAGTGCGCTGATCCACCCTGAACTGTAAGAGTTATTAAAAAATCAACATTAGTGGTTGAATCATCTCAGCGAAGTCTCTAAAGATGCCTGTGTCTAAGACTGCCAGGTTGCCTGGTTTGAGAACTTGATTTCTGAGTTCACATCTTTCCTTGCTGCCACCAGTGACCACTTTCGGTCACTCACAGCAGACTATGGAACCAAACCTTCTTACTCCCTTCCAAATACTGAAGAGGAATATACATCTGATCAGTCTGTGTTACACTTCGATACCTCAATAGCCTCATCAGCAATGGCTTTATAACTGATTAAAATTACAAATTTGATCCCCAAAAGTTTAAAGTGCCTTTCTTTTTATTCCCACTAGCTTTTAGTACTTCACTGGTTACCTCAGCCTCCTGTAGCAGCTGCTAGTATTTAACCTATTTGTTACTGCTAACCTCTCATTTTCCTTATTTCCATACATACCGATTCATTTAGGTTTTTTTTGTGATAGGTTTTACATCTCCTTTTGGCTGAAATATTTTTTCTGTAACTATTTTCCAGCACATTTAAGAATTTTTGAAATTGTGTCTTTTTTGGCATCCAATTGGGATGTACTGAACTATTCCTTTTTTTGGTGGCTATCCCACTACAGGTTTCCAGTCCACTATTGCTTTAGGCTTTAGAAAAAATGTCATTTAAAATTTTGAAATTATTTTTTACTGATGGGTGTCATATTCTGCTTAAGCAAAGCCAGTTTATTATGGTGCCTAAGCGGCGGCTAATATTTAGGTCTCTTGTCTGCTCTCCATGGTCCATCACAAGGTCTCCCACTGGAGTCCCTTCTGCAGGGTGCAGAGCAAATGATCCCTTCATGTTAGAAACACTGGGAAGTTTTCAGGTGAGACACTCAGCCAACAGCCCCTGCAATTTCACCTACGCAATCACCTATGCAGTTTCTCTTGTAGTGTGCTCCAGATTCATAATTAACAGATTTTTGTTATGTTTTACAAAACAGAGATGTTCAAAGAGCAGTTCACCCCCCTCTATGGGAAAGATACAGGGATGTCTCTAAATGTGCAAGTCCCTTGCCATTTAATTTTACTGGTTAAGGTCCTAATCCAGCGCAGCATCATACCCTTTGTTTCTGGTTTTCAGGAGAAAAATATCATTAGCAGCTGCCTGAGCACTGCAGGCTCCTCCTCATCATGCTCTGCCTCTTGCTAGAGCAGGGGGACGGGGAAGATCTGCCCTTAGCACAGGATGCGCACAGCTGCGGCCAGCCGGGCCCGAGCGGCGGCTGCGCCCCGTGGCTGACAGCACCTTGTGTTTCAGGTGCCAAGAGAGGGCGCTCCTTAAATTCATAAAAGAAAAGGAAAAAAAAGGCAAACCCCGGGGGAAAAAAAAAAAAAAAAAAACCAACAGCAAAAAGAGGAAAACCCGAGCATGCCTTCTTAAAAAAGGAGTTTTCTCATCTGCATCAAAGCAAAAGGTTAAAGGCAGCAAGTTAAAACGTGCAGGTGTTTTTCGGCCATAGGACGGGGGCGAGGGACACCCCTGGGGCAAGGAGCAGAGCTGCTGGCCGAACCTTTGGGAGTCATGGGTGGGTCGGTTGTGGGGCCAGCTGCTGCCCCATCGCTGCTGCTCCTCCCACCCCAGGCAGGGTTTTGCTCGGGCGCTTCCCCTGCACCCCCCCTCTGCCCTGGTTTTGCTCAGTGCCTCCAGACGCTGCCGCGCTGGACGTGGGTGACGAGCCCTCGCCCTGTGCCCACAGCAGCGTTCACGGACCAGCGATGGCTTTTCCCTGCAAAACTAATAGCTCAGCCGTCCCCCAGCACGGGGACCTGCTCTGTGAGGGGCTGGCACTGTATAAAGCCTGAAACAAACCTGTCTTTCTCTAACAGCCACGTAATACTTTTTAAAAGGCCTTTAAGTTTTGCCAGTACCTGCGATGGGTGCCAAGTTTTATTTTTGTCAGCCAACTTTGTTAAGTTTGTTAAACCTGTGACCGCGATCAGGGAAGCGAGGCCAAAAAGCAATCAAAAGCACGTCATAAATAATAGTAATCAATACCAGTGTGTGGTGCTTACTGAAGTTTTTTTTTTTCTTTCAAGGATCTTTTAGCTAGTTAGCAAAAACATGTTCTGCATTATGGTGGTCTCTCCTGCAGTGGGTATTCATCATCCTCGGGTTACACACGGCAAACTGAGGAAAACAGCATTCCTGTAGCCACAGGAGGAGCCCAATACAGGTCCCTCCCCGCAATCCATCGTGTCTGAACATGAGGAGACACATGAACCATAATAGGGTCCTGGATGTGCACTTTGGGAAATGCTGCACCCCTGAACATGTACAAAAAAGAGATGAAGAAAACCCCCAGATGATACACCATCTCCCTTCCCCTCTCCCCTTCACTGTTAGGTTGCATTAGCTTATTTATCAGCAGAAAATGTTAGGGCACCGGTAATTCAGTTTTAATGGTTTTTCTCACCTGCAGAACTGCCTGGAGTGGTTCATGTTGGGACCTGCTTTAATATTGCCTTTCTCTGGGTCATAGATGGTGGTTGCTCGTGCATAAGCTCCTCCAAGAATAAAGATGAACCCATTGAGAGTGACTGCAGGAGCATATTTGTTATCTGTCAATGGAAAGCAACACTGAGATCAGTTTTAGGCTCAGGTTTGGAGACTGTTTTTTTGTTTATACATTCCCCTTATTTATAGATAAGTCACGCTTCTCTAAATCTCCAAGGCTAGGGAAAGAAAAAATGAGGAAACCTTCCCTGCTTTTTTTTCTCCTCTCCCCAAGTTCTCAAAGGCACTTTTAAAGTTCACCAGTCCTTCAACCCCCAGTATGCACCTCCCTCTAAACTCCTAAAGTACAATTATCCACTCCCAAAGCCTAATGGAGTCACTGTGAAAGCTCCACTCTTTCTTTAATATGAAATTAAGATGTCAAGTTGTTTCAGAATTTTGAATTGCTGCAAATTTTAACTCAGATGCTTCCCATGCCTGTGCAGTGGCTAAGTACAGAAGAAACCCACAGTGCAGAGACATGCTTAGTAATATCCAATAGTTGATTCTCTTTTGTATTCTGCTTTTGCTTGTGGGAAGGTCACCCACATAATCCAGAAAATTTTCTGAGACCCTATTGTATTTTCCCCTTCATCTATCACGTAAATCCACTGCATTTTTATTTTCAGATGTGTGTGTACCTCTGAGCAGTCCTGTATTTTAGCAATGGACTGTGTGAGTTGGAGTTTGAAATTAAGCAACTCCCTTACCCTAAGACAAGTTCAAACAGAGCTTCCAAGGATGCTTTAAAATTCTTGTGTTAGCTGCGGCATTATTGGAAATATTGGTAAAACTAACCACAAATTATCAAATAAAATAATTCTAATTTAATTAGTTCACTTGTCCCGTATGCTGCTAGCACGCCATATGTACATTATTAAATATGAGCCAGTTGGGCTGAAATTTCTCATGATGGTGTCTGTCTTGATGCGATATAGTTTTTTTAATCAACATTTCAGTGAAACCAATCAGCAACGTCTGGGAACAAAAGACAGGAAAATACATTGCTTTATTGGAGTTAAAATAAGCCTCACAACCAGTTCTCTAGGAAGCAAGGGCTTGAGCTTTGGGGCATGAAGCAGATGTTTCCTGGGTGGCTATCCTGCTGTCAGGGGACACATAAAAATTCCTCATACAGAGCTGTAAGTTAAAGCCTCTCCAAAGTCTGCATTTTTATATGCTCAGAAAAGGTTGATCCTCTTAAATCTCCAGCGGAGAATCAGCCTGGACACAGTCCTGCTGGCTTCAGCCCCTGCAACTCCCCTCCCCAGCGTGGGGAGCTGGGGCAGCACGCCGGAGAGGAGGTGTGATATCATCTTTACTATGCTCTTACATCTCTGCTAACAGCCTCTACGTAACTTTGAAGGGCTCTGTATGTTCCTCTCAGATCTGTAACGCTGTGACTGTGTTGTTTTACGGACACAGAAAGAGATGTGCTTAAACCAGCCCCGGCAGCTTTACTTGTGGCATTTGCTTGCCTCTTGCATGACTGGCATTGTAACCCTGAGGTTCTTGTAAAATCACCTTATTCCATTAAATATTTAACAAGAGATTTAATTTGACCGGAGTTAAGCAAAAGCTGATGATGAACATCTCCACAAGAAGCAATTTCCTTAACTGAGGTTTGAACTGGTTAAACTAGAAGGAAAATAATGGTTTTGTGGTGTCTGCTGCTGTTCCAGCATGGCCATGGGGTGGTCTGGCTCAGTTCATCTCACCCCATGTTGGTGCGTGCCCAGGGGGACGTACATGGGTGCGGCACCCAGCATGAAAACAGGCAAAACGTGTTACGGGTTAAAGTTGGGCTCCTATTATGCTGAGTATCTACAGGCATATGTCAAAAAACCACGGATGTATTAGGAAAATGTCACTGATCCTTGGGAACAGATGGGAAGAAACTAATTCATCCAGAAAATAGAACAAGGAGTATTCAGTTTCTTCTCAGTGCCACTAAGCCACTATAATTCATCAGAAAGACTTATCTGTCCTAACAACCCGGCTCGCATCCGTTTCCAAATCAGACTTGCATATGTGACATTTTTTCCAGTTAAGATACTCATCAGAAATTTTCCATATTTAATTATCACATCTTCCTGCTTTTTCTTTTTCTTTTCTTTGACTAGCACTGTTTTGAAGGAGAACAAAACTCTTGCATTAAAAAAAAATAATATCTCAGCTCCCAGATCTCACAGGGAAATTATTTGGGGCTCCCTCAAGGAAGAAACAGCGACTTCTCAGGAGACTGAATCACAGATTTCACATTCCTTTTTGTTAAAGAAAGAGAGGGAAACCCTTTGGTTATTTTTATAGTGACTTTTTTTTCCCTTCTTTTTAAATAGGCAGACAGTCTGGTATTTTTTTTCTTTTTTTTTAAGAGGCAATCGTGTTTGATTCTCATCAATTTCTCAATACATCATCTATCTGTTGTTTTGTATCTGTTTCGTCTTTAGCTACAATTTCATGAATTGCTATAAAGTAAGCCTGGGAGAGAGAAACAGAGAAATCTCTGCTGTTTCTTTCAAGGAAGGGAGAAGTTCACAGCAAAGTCTCCTGATCCTGATGAAGATATGGCAGAAAGACAAGCGGGACACCCCTCCAGAGAGAGGTAGAGGGAAAACAGTGGGTTTTATTTTTGTTTTGTTACCATGGAGGCAGAAATTCTTCATGGATACAGGGAGCTTGGAAAACTCAAGGCATCATTCCTGCTACCTGGGTGTGGATGACCACCTTCAGTCTTTAACTTTACTTCATCCCAGGTGCTACCCTCACTCTTCCCCTGTCCTTTCCAGAGCTTGGTAACCTCATGTAAACACTCAGGACACTCCAACTTCTGTCACTGCTCTGAAGTCCTTAATGTGCTTGTGGTGCAAGGTGGATGGCTACGGAGCCTAATTTTGCAAAAGCATGTTCTGGTTGGACTTCTTAGGCTTTCAGTTGGTGCTACTGGGGATGAATCTGAACTTGTGTGGGTCAGAGGCTTCCTGCGGGATACAGCGGGGACATTGGGTATTTCAAAAGTGTGCTGGAGGGAGGGAAGAGAGGGGAGAGGAGGCATGGAAACAGAGAAGCAGCCTCCTTTCACCTACAGAACTGAAGTGTGGGGCTGTAGGATATACTAATCCATTTCAGTCTGGAAAATCTTAAATTGGATTTGTCCAGGACAGCAAGCACACTTGAGATTAAAAGGCAGAATAAATGTAAAGGAAATAATAGATGAAAGGTACTCTTCTCTCCAAGTGGATAACATCATAACATCACTCTCCTTTGCTGTTGCTATAGGAAAATACACAAGTATTTCTGTTCTAGTGACAGGTCATTGCAGGAAGGGGTATGCACTTAACGACAACCCTTGAGCCGGAGGTGTACTTCACATGGGGTTGGTAATTTAACCTACTTGTGTGCTCCTCATTTAGTAACAACAGCATGCTGTCTGTGATGTGTTTTGTGGCTGTCGTATCTCTCGGTACATTCTATGGTCAAGTAGCACAGTTCTGCTTTCCATTCCATGATTGCTTAGAGATCTTATGTTGCCTTCCAGTAAAGTACTCGGTCAGAGACAGAAGTGGTGTTTCAATGAACGGCAGCAGCACTTCATATGGAAAACAGTTATTAAAGCCAAACTAGTCAAACATTTTTATCGGGAGGAAGAAATGCAGGCATGCCACCAGTCCAGATATAATTCCAGCCGAAGGGTGTCCCTGTAGGTACGGATGGCCGGTCAGGGAGTTGATGCACGTGATGAAGCAGATTGGAGAAAGGAGACTAGTTAATACAGACAAAATCTGCTTTTTATAGTAAGTGCCTCTTCTCCTCCCTGAATACTATTCAGACAAGCCCAAGAATGGCACAGTAATGGATAACATAACGTCCTGCAGCAGCTGGCAGACTGTGGTCTGATCTTTAACATAGCTTGTGAGGCCAGACTGCAGATACTGCAATTAACAGCAGGGTCTCAGATGTCAGCTCTGCTGGCACAGTGCTCTCCTTTTAGCTGATTTCTCATAACCACACAACTAGTTGCAGGGCCCTGTGGTTTCCCCAGTGACCCTTGAGCAAACCCTCCTCAGACACCCCAAAGTTGAGTGTCCTTGCTTGAAAATGCTGCATTTTGTGTATGTGTGGCAGGGATCACCCAAGCCAAAGCAGAGGGCTCCAGCAGCCATCGTGGGGTAGTTTCACATCAAATTTGTGGGCAAAATGTAGATGAACTGAAGAGAGTTGGACAAAGCACAGCCACACGGATGAAGCAGAGGTAGGAAGTGAAAGGGAGGACATCTGATAAAGGACAAACACAAAAATACTGACTTGGCTGGGTAGAGGGCAGAGTAAGTATGTGCAGGGGCAACACATCAAGGAGTAGGAAAAAACATTCTGAACGGAGGATATGGCATATACAGAGGAGAAATGGGTGAGGTAAGGAAAGTAAAATTCAAGCTTACTAGTGGGAAAAACACTTGGAACTAGTCATGGGAAGAAAAACACGTTGAAGGATGAGATGAAAGACTCATTGCTTTGAGACTTCTAGGTGAGAGCTGGTAAAACCCACACATGGGTACCGAACTACTGACCTTGGGGAGAGGGCCAAGACTTATATCTGATTTTTCTTGTAAAGTCCAAAAATAAATTCAAGGGAATGATTATGCATTTTAACCAAAATAAGCCATGGGACAGTGCAGTAAAAATGTATAGATGCTGCTAATGCTGTTTTCCAGATATTGCTTGCATTCCTTGCTCCGTGATTGTACCACTTTGGTCGGACACATGGCAGGAGTAAATGGTATGGTGAAGGAACTAGATACTTGGATTAGAAACCAGAAATACCCATAGATCTTTGAGCTGTGTTCTCACAGTTCTCACCAGATTTTAAAATTTAATAGTGGTGACGATAAATTGGTTTAATTACAAGACATAAACATTAATCAAAATCTGCACTTCAACCAGTACAGGCACTGACTGTTCAGGGTATCAAAACCCAGTATTTTAGTGTGCTGGCATGAAGGCATAAAATGAACTAAAAGGCAGTGATAAGATAATTAATCTTACTTGCAATCACTGATTTCAACATGTCTATGGCCATCTTGTTAAATAAGACAAACCTCAGGAAGCTGGGAATGTAATACATTTTTAGCAGAGCTATATAAGACAGCCTGGCAAGAAATGGAAAGGCAGGTGCTGCAAGTATGTTGCCTGGGTTCATTTACTGTTGTAGGACTTTGGCTGAAGAGCAGCAAACCTCTTTCAGCTCAAAATGCAAGAAAGGGATGTGCCAGGTGGTTTACTTGCCCTGGGAGGCTCCATTACCCCAGTAACATCAAGCTGTGGGCTACACGGCTACAGGAACACCTGCCAACTCCAAAGGTGGGGAGGACAGATGCAGGGCAAAGGATGGGGCACCTTCTCCTCTCCAAACATGGATTTGTGTAATCAACACCTACCCAAAGGCTACCACAGCACCCATGTGCAACGTGTTGGTGAGCCTAGTGTCATACCTAATGCGTGCAGGCATCTACCTCCCAGCACCTCCTGGCAGGTGGAGGCTAAAGAATAAATGGAAACTGGGAGTGAATTTGCTTATTCCTAGAAGACATCCAGGCAGAAGAGAGCAGTGGCTGAGCTGCATGGACTTGCTATCCATCCCTATTCTGTATCTCCTCTGCACAGGCAGGATGTCAGTATCCAGCCTGTTTCACTTCCATTCAGATTAGCCAAAAAATGACCCTTCCCCTTGCCATGTTGATGCCAGTGTTGCCTTGGGTCAGGTGGGCACACGATGCTATGGAAGAGATGGACCTGTTGGGTTCAAACATGTGTCATACTGCATTCAACTCACTATCATAAAATACCGCAGTCACCTGAGACAGGTACTACTGGACTAAACATCTCCAGAGACCTTGGCTACTTTCAATACCTGCATCTACTGTTGCATATCTGAGCATGCTTGAGGTGCTTTTAAAGAATCTGTTGTCCTATTTGAGGTTAAACATTGAGGTTTCACTGGTATCTGGCGTGACCTTAAACAACACAACCCACCATCAGATAGCTCAGTTGACTTAGCTCAGAGGGACACCTTAAGAATTCACAAATCAACACAAAAGGCTCTGAGGCTGTCAAACACACTCAGCAGTGATTCAACTTGGCTCCATTTTGCAAAAAGCACCCCAAGGCTCCTTCTACTCTCTCTTTGGTTTAGACTGTACCGTACTTGGTGTAGTATCCAGTTCTTGGGGAATACTTTACAAATACAAGTGATGCTATGGTTCTTGTAGAGCTGGAGAAATTAAAGTATATTTCTAACATTTCCACTGCCTCTTAGTGAAGATCGGGCATCACATCAGTTTCCCACACATTCTCCACAGGGTTGCAATTTTCCTGACTCTGCATTATTTGCAAATAAATTGATGTTATGTATCTCCTAACAAAGACACAGAGCAACTCCACATTTTATCATATATTTTATGCCTTCAGCTTAACTAATTAACTTTGCTTACACCAAGAAAACATCACTACCCTCTTTTAACTTCACCAGTGTCTTTCATGTATATTTGTTAGGAAATAATAGTACACGTCCAATACAACAGTGGGTGACGAACCCAGCCCTGGATAGGATGATTTTTTCCAAGCATGCACGGTGTTGATGCCTGCTAGACATATAACAAGCCCATGGAATGATTTCTTAGCTCCTGTAGCACTTGTACTATTTTGGTAAGGAAAAGAAATACCTTTTTGCATAATGCATTCATTTTTGCAATACACTGTGAGTACAGGAAAACCTCATACTGTCAGTCAGTGGATTATATGAACAGCAGCAGCTGTAGCCATGTGATGGAAAAACCAGGCAATAGGGTTGTTTGTACCGCTGTATTACATAATCATGACTTTTGCGGTTAACGCCCTCCCGCTGGGCACTTCATGCTGCATCACATGCGTGTCATGTTATGTTAGGCTGGACACAAACAGCAGTAAGGGACTTGGAAAGCAGCAGTGCTGTCTGCACAGGGGAGGTTACGGCCGTGGCTGTACCAGCTCCTCATGACCTGATCTACTAGGGAACCCCAAGAAAAGAATCATAGTAACTGTTAACAAGCTACCATACAAAGAGCAGCTTATCTGAGCTTTCCAAATATGCTTAGGCCTTACCTGAATGCCTTATAATTGTGCTTCTATAATTTATTGCGTGCTACTCCTATTGCTCTGCCAGGCTCAATAATGAGAAAATTATTTTTTCAAAAAAGAAGCACCTCACGTCACAGTTTCAACACGACTGAGAGGTTCAGGATGGTGAAACACTGGAACAGGTTGCCCAGAGAGGTTGGAGATGCCCCATCCTTGGAAACATTCAAGGCCAGGTGGGACAGGGCTCTGAGCAACCTGACCTAGTTGAAGATGTCCCTGCTTTTTGCAGGGGGGTTGGACTAGATGACCTTTAAAGATCCCAAACCATTCTGTGATTCTAGGATGCAAAAGCAAGCCACCCTAAAGCAGCTTCTCTGCAACGACTGTACGGCTGCTGTTTCTTTGGCCACTTGAATATCACCAGACCAAAGGCTGCCAAAGCAGGTGGCCCAGGTCGGCTGTTACCCTGCAGTAACACCTCTGTGAGGCTGAACACTAAACCTCATTTCCAAAAGAGCAGCCTAAACACTCAGGGTGCAAATCACCACAGAAAGCAAATAAGTTGCAAACTTCTGAGTGCTATTCTGATTTTGGAAGGAAGTCTGCACCTCTGACATTGCCTGGTACGTTGGAAAATCTGGCCTGTCATCTTGCTCTTTATGCAGTAAAATGTTCTGTGAGCTCAAGGGTTTCATAAACTAATAACCACAGTTTTAATAACCTACATGTCTTGGAGATTTCAGCCTCTGAAGCACGTATGCCTGTGGACAACACTAATAAATCCCAGTTAAGAATGACCGCCACTTCCCACAGGAGAGACGGTATTTTAACAAGCTCATGAGTAATAATTCATTAACTGAGCAGTGTTGTAAAGCTGCATGGAGCAACACATGATGCCAGGATGAAGTTTCACTGCACTTAGCAATTTTTTGGATCTAAAATTACTAGTTGTCCATATCTAATGACTGCTTTCCTTTCTCCTCTACTTTGAACTCATCACTTCTAGCTGATAACTAGCTGTATTAATGAGTGACAATTGCCTTCAGTAAAGATCCAGATAATTGCCTCTCTGGTACAATATACCATGCATTCCTGCCAATATGTTATAAACATATCTCCCCCCACCCCCCCAATGCATTTCCTTTCTATGAAGGTATTAAAATACCTGTAGCACAGAGATTTCTGTTGTAATAAGGGTTTACTCTGACACCACGCATCCCTTACCGATCATCGGAGACTCTATAAAACTCCATGAATTAGTCTGAGGGATGTAGGACTGCAAGACCCCCGCAGCTCGGCCGGCTTCGTTCACCCCACCGAAGACGTAGATCTTCCCACCACAAACGGTTGCAGCAGCTGAATGCACAGCCTTTGGCAGAGGAGCAATGGTCTCCCACTGGTTGGTTATTGTATCGTACCTAGGACGACAGCAGTTGGAGTGAGCTGAGATGACGCAAAACTGGGCAGGATAGACAGGCAGAGAAAGCAGGCTGGGATATAACAGAAAGGCAGCTTGACAAGCAGAAAAAAAGCAGAGGTGGAAATGCATTTTTTCACATCCTACGAATTCAGCCACTTGGTAAACAGTGTAATTAATGCTTTTCCTAAGCTTTTAAAACATTGAGAAAAGCCCAGAGAAAGCTGGTTCTATTTTCTGTAGATGCCTCTCAAATCTCATTATAGTCCAAGCTAAAGAAACTCAGGACATCTTTGTTGAGATGTCTTCCACTAATTAATTTCTTTTAATGAGTATACAATGAGATTATTCTTGCAAATCAGTGCAGTGATATCCAATAGCGACCGCAGGCAGGCAACTGTTAATATACTTCAATTGTTCAGCTTGTGGAACACATCTCACCTGCAACATAATGCAACACGATAGCTCTTTTTACTCTAGTTAACTGACCAGTGACACACATTTTGTGCTGGAATAAGTTGCTTCCATTTAATTTTCATTGTGCAAACCGAACTACTGTGCTTCGTTGCAGGATGCTGTAAACGTTAATGCTGGAATAAGATTTCACCATTGCATCCATATTTGACATGAAGCAAACAGAAAAGAGTATGCATGAAAGTGCTAAATTAGTTTTAAGGTCATCAGTATCTGATTTAATTAAGCCATTGACCATAAGGGATGTGCAGTTAATAATCCACGGATGAAGATTCATTTTAGACAATGTCACAAGTACAGACATAATTTTTTTTTAAAGATAATGTGGCAGGGATCCAAATAGCTGCCCTAAAATGAGTCTTGGAGACAGTGGCAAATAATGTGATTTTTAGGCTTCTGTATTTCCACATAATGGCACATTCAGTCAGATAGGAGTTTCCTGTGTAGTGATTATCCAGAACTGTTGACTGCAAGAACAGAAGCCCTCATCACCCACTCAGGGCTTTTGCTCTTAATATTAGTGATATGCAATGTACAAACATGAAATAAATCCTTGGCCATGAACCCATATGTAAAAAATTGATTTAGCAACAGGAGAATTCTCCCTTTGCAACATGTCCCTCCAATTCTCACTGCCTGAATCTGGGGAAAATAGAAGTGAGAAATTATATAAATGGTGGAAACAGCACAAAATATTGTGCTTAATGAAAATGCATTAATGAATTTCCACGTAATATAACTGAAAGTAATTAACACACTCATAAAACTGAAGCAAAAGCAAGAGGGAGGCAAACTTTAACTAAAAAAAAAAATAGGGAAGTCCCTTATAATAAGCACGGAGAACTGCCTTGTACAGTGCTCTATATTAGTTCCTGAGAAATTAAATTCATCTGCAAGTGATGAAAGGGGACAAATATAACAAGATTAAACAACATGGTGCTGAGAGCATTCAAGGCGACACACCTATACTGGGCTGATTCTTAACATTTTGGTGCCAAACCTGAACCTGCTGATGCATTTTGCACAAGCAACTCCTCCAGGTAAAGCACCATATGCTGCATCTTCTACATTTGCCCACAGCACGTGGGGCAGCACTCGCATCCGTCCTAGCAGATATGCAAAAATCTCACATAATATAAATATGCTGGTTTTGGTTTACACTTTTCTAACTTACCTAATGCAGTCATTTGGGACTTGGTAATTTAATTCTTGATGCCTTATTAAGAAATTGGTTATAATTGATTAGAAACTGGGAAAAGCAATACAGCTGAGAAGAACTATCTAATGTTCCTTTCTGGTTCCTTGGCTTCTAAGATATAAATTATACCTGTCACCTGATAATATATTGTCTCACAACAACCACTCTGACTTAGTACCAGGAACATCTGCAGCCAGTCGAAGTGGTCTGAGACGCGATGGTGAGCAGCCACGCTGCCTCCCCTGGTGCTGGCAGAAGTACCTAGCAGACCACAGTTCCCCAGACAGATATGTTCCTGCCAATGACATTCTGATCTACGCTTTTGGGAAGGAGCAGTTATAAGGAGAGGTTGTATCCTTCACATATGCTGGGGGCTGAGTGTGGTTGAGGACCACATCTATGGGAATACCGAAGAAAAGTTCAAACTACAAAACCAATCACCCTTTTTCTAGATGAATTTCACTATTGGGACCACAGGTCCCTCAGACCCCATTTTTCATCCACTTTCACTGTCCTTCTTTTACACTCTGTGATGTCAGAATTGATCTTTCTTTCTCCTACCCTTCTCCGTCTGCCACCAGGAAACCAAAAATAACCAGTTTCACTTCATCTGATGAAAGCCAAAGGCTGCAAATCTAGTGGGTATAGATGCAAGTGTCTTGAGCGTCATTTGGTTTAAAAGAAACCAGTGAACCATAAAGCAGGTGGAAGCAAGTCCTTGTCTGCATAACACAGGCATCCAACATGGGTTTTACATAGGCTGCTCAGTGAAGCAATCCTCAAGTCCCTAACTTACACCTGGGGCTGAAGAAGAGAAATTGGTGCCTTCAAGGCTTCCTGATACCTGTCCATCAAGTCCCTCCATCCCCTCTGGGGTTTATTGCTCTGGTTCATTCCTTCCTTGCAAAACTGCAGACCTGATTTCTGGTTCCCACCCACCAGAAAGTAAGGTTTGTTTTATTTTTTTTTTTTTTCCTGTTGGATTATAAAGCTGTCTGCTCTCTTTCACATATGGACTTGCAGAAAATAGTAAAGTCACCTCTTCACCTTCTATGGGATAAACTAAGTAGTCTAAGCTCCTTAAGTCTCTGCAAGGCAGGTTTCCATCATTTTGGTCTATCTCAAGTCAGCTCTTAATGTGTTCACACAAGGATTTGCACCAGATTAACTAAATTGGTTTAAAAATGAATAAAGTTGAATCTTTCTAACCTTCCAGGACAGGAAATAATGACACCTGCTTTACCTCTCTGCCCTAGGGCCTTTCCATCTGTCCTGTCATCTCTGGCACTGCTGTCACTCCACCGCCACTAGTGCTAGTGGGGCTCCTTGGCTGCTTGTAACACCAGCTCTGCTAAGGGGCCAGTGGGGAGGGAACTGATTTAAAGAATAATCACTTTGATCTCTTTCCATTAGTCAAGCTTTGCATTTGATTCCCCTGTTTGAAGCCATAGATGGAGACTTAATGGGAGCTGGCTGCAAGCCAAGCAAAGGTTTTTCTTCCCTCTCCTCCACTGCTCCCTCCAGTCCCGGTGTGTCCATGCTTGTCCTTGGCTAGGGGCCTACCAAGCCCATCCAATCTGCTGAACTTGAAACTTCAAGGACAACTCCTTTCACATGACTGGCTGCTGGTTTTGCAGCTCTTGCACGCTACAGACTCACACGTGGTTTTACACAGATGCCCTCGCATGCCTTCCTCTGCCCCCAGAGCAGTCCCTGCAACCCTGTGGTCCACGGCCCTGCCAAGCACCATACATCAGGCTTCCCATGCCTGCCAGATGCGTGTCCCCACCTGTCACTTTACATGCACCGAGCACCGTCATCTCACCTGACCCTTCTGCAGTCACTATCCTTTGGTTTGTGTATTACTTTTATACCTGTGATATGGCAAATGATCTGAACCCAGCAGAAAATACAACCCAGGCTTGAAAAGAGCACATACAGAAATAACCTTGCTGGTTTCCACAACTCTCCACTCCTAGGATTTCATCTGTGGGCCTGATCTTCCTCTTGCCTCACTTACTTTGTTCAATGCCTCCTTTCTTGCTCTTTCCCTACCACCTCAGTATTAACAGCTGAAACCCCTTCATTTCAAGGTGTGCCATTTGCTTCTCTGCCTTCTTGAAATTTGACCTCTTCAGTACCTGCAAACGGTATTTTTTTTCTCTTATTAACCTCTTAATTTCTCTCCTAGGTTTAACAGCTATATGAGTATCTTCATTTATTCACGTTATAAAGTCCTTACATCATGGTCAGTCACTTACAGACATGCACCCTCCAGTTTCTTACACAGTACTTAATTCTGTTTGCAGGAAAGCTGCCATTTAAAAAAACATCTGTACAGTGTCATATTGATCTGCTATTCAGATGATTCAATTCAATTGTTTAAAATCACATTAAAGGATTACTATTTTTTGCCTTTTCCTTTTTTTTCTGACTGTTCTGAGCAGCTTATGAAATTATTCTTGGACAAGGCTATGTATTTTTCTTAAGACATCATAGATTCATAGAATCATTTAGGTTGGAAAAGACCTTTGAGATCATCAAGTCCTAACCCAGAACTGCCAAGTCCTCCACTAAACCATGCCTCTCTAACGTGCCTCATCTACACATCTCTCAAAGACTACCAGGGACGGTGACTCCACCACCTCCCTGGGCAGCCTGTTCCAATGCTTGACCACATTTTTGATGAAGAAATGTTTCCTAATCTCCAATCTAAACCTCCCCTGGCACAACTTGAGGCCGTTTGCTCTTACCTATCGCTCGTTACTTGGGAGAAGACACCGACCCCCATCTGCCTATAGCCTCCTCTCAGGTAGTTGCAGAGAGTGATAAGGTCCCCCCTGAGCTTCCTTTTCTCCAGGCTGAACCCCACCCCCCTGCCCAGTTCCCTCAGCTGCTCCTCATCAGACTTGTGCTCCAGATCCTTCACCAGCCCCATCGCCTTTCCCTGGACACGCTCCAGCACCTCTACGTCACTCTTGCAGTGAGGGGCCCAAAATGGAACACAGAGTTCCAGGTGCGGCCCCACCAGTGCCCAGCACAGGGGGATGGTCACTGCCCTGGTCCTGCTGGCCACACTGTTTTGGATACAGGCCAGGATGCTGTTGGCCACACAGCTGGCTCACGTACAGCCAGCTGTCGACCAGAACCCCCAGGTCCTTTCCCGCCAGGCAGCTTTCCAGCCACTCTTGCCCAAAGCTGTAGTGTTGTGTGGGGGTGTTGCGACACACGTGTAGGGCTCAGCACTTGTTCTTGTTGAACTTCATACCATTGGCCTTGGCCTATGGGTCCAGCCTGCCCACATCCTTCTGCAGAGCCTTCCTACCCTCCAGCAGATCAGTGCTTCCCCACAACTTGGTGTCATCTGCAAACTTACTAAAGGTGCACTTGGTCCTGTCTTCCAGATCATTGATAAAGGTATTAAACAGAACTGGCCCCAATACTGAGTCCTGGGGAATGCTGCCTGTGATTGGCCACCAACTGGATGTAACTCCATTCACCACCACTCTTTGGGCTCAGCCATCCAGGCAGCTTTTTACCCAGCAAAGAGCATGCCCAACCAAGCCATGAGCAGCCAGTCTCTCTAGGACAATGCTGTGGGAAAGGGTGTCAAAGGCTTTACTAAGGTCCAGGCAGACAACACCCACAGCTTTTCCCTCATCCACTAGGCAGGTCATCTTTTCATAGAAGGAGATCAGGTTAGTCAAGCAGGACCTGCCTTTCATAAGCCCATGCTGGCTGGGACTGATCACCTGTGCTGTGATCCTGTACGTGCTGTGTGATGACGCTCAGGATCATCTGCTCCATAACCTTCCCCAGCACCAAGGTCAGGCTGACAGGCCTGTGGTTCCCTGGATCCTCCTTCCAGCCCTTATTGCCGATGGGTGTCACATTTGCTACCTTGCAGTCAATTGGGAACTCCCCGGTTAGCCAGGACCACTGATAAATAATGGAAAGTGACTTGGTGAGCACCGCTGCCATCTTCCTCAGTACCCTTGGGTAGACCCCATCCACCCCGATAGACTTGTAGCTGGTCACTAACCATTTTGCCTCAGATTATGGGGTCTTCATTCTGCTCCCCATGCCTGTCTTCCAGCCCACGGGGCTGGGTGCCCACAGAACAACTGACCTTACCTTTAAAGACTGAGGCAAAGAAGGCATTAAATACTTCAGCCTTTTCTTCAGCCTTTGTCACTATGTTTCCCCCCACATCTAATATAGGATGGAGATTCTCCTTAGCCCTTCTTTTTCTGCTAACATATTTATAGAAATTTTCTGTATTCTATAGCCATAGGCAGGTTAAGTTCTAGTTGAGCTTTAGCCCTTCTAATTTTCTCCCTGCACAACCTCACAACACCCTTGTGGTCCCCCAGAGCTGCCTGCCCCTTCTTCCAGAGGTGGAAACTCTCCTTTACCCCAAGTTCCACCCAAAGCTCTGCTCAGCCAGACCAGCCTCCTCCCCCAGCACTCACCTTTCGGTGTAGGGGAATGAAGGCAGTGGGGTGATTAGCATTGATAACATGCAGCTGTGGCCTTGCCTTGAAGGCAGTGGGTTGGTTGACATGGATGATGTGCAGCTGTAGCTTGTTCCTGCTAAGTGGTTAAATAGCCTGAGGACTGGGGCAGAGGTGGTTGGATGGATGAGGAGTAGTGTGGTCTGGCCTCTGGAGGAAGGAGACAGTAGAATCTGGCCCACTGTAAAGCCTTGCTGCAGCCTGATAGCTTGCTTGTGCTGCAACATTTTGGCACATGGGGATGGGCTGCTCCTGCACCCCCTGGGCTGCCTCCCCAGGGGCTCTGTCAGCCAGGCCCCTGAACAGGCCAGCGTCGGCCCCCTGGAAGCCCAGGGCAGCCGTTCTGCTGAGCCCCCTCCTCACTGCTCTGAGCCTCGAAACCTTTTTGATTTTGTGATGGCTGTGCCCAGGACGGCCTCCAGCCACCACATCACCCACCCGCCCGTCCCTGCTGGCAAACAGCAGGCTCAGCGGGCACCTTCCCTAGCTGGCTCCCTCACCAGCTGGGTCAGGGAGCTGCCATCTTCCACACACTCCAGGAACCTCCCAGGCTGCTTCCTCTCCGCTGTGTTGTATCTCCAGCGGATGTCCAGTAGGTTGAAGTTCCCCACGAGAACAAGAGCTGGTAACTGTGAAACTTCTCCCAGCTGCTCACAGAATATTTTGTCTGCCTCTTCATCCCAGCTGGGTGGTCTACAACTGCTCTGTTGGCCCTCCCCCTAATTCTTACCCATGAACGCTCAACCTTATTGTCACCATCATTCAGCTATAGACAAGCAAAACACTCCCAAACATACAGAGCTACCCCATTGCCTCTCCTTCCCTGCCTATCCCTCCCGAAGAGTTTATAGCCATCCATTGCAGCACTCCAGTCGTGCCAGCCATCCCACCGTGTTTCTGTGATGGCAGCTATATCACAGCTTTCCTGCTGCACAACCGTGTTCCACTCCTGTTTGCTGCCCATGCTGCGTGCATTGCTGCAGATGCACTTCAGTTGGGCTGCTGATTCTGCCACCTTTCTGGGGGGAGAAGCCCTAATTCCTATGCGACCATGTCTCTAGTAAAACAGTATTTTCTGAGCAGTTTCTGAAGTTTATAAAGTTTATTCTTTACACTGAATTTTTTAGACTGTCTTCCAAGTATACACTGCCAGACCAAAGTAATCTCCCAATTTTAGACAACCCTATTGTAAAAGTGCTGTCAGGTCAAGGGGATTCATCTTCTTCTGTCCTTCAAACAGATAATAACCACAAAGCACCTGCATTTCCACACTTTTAGTCGCATACATTGTCTTGTCAGCATACGCAGTTTTCTCGGCTCCCAAATTGCTTATGTTACAGGGCCCATCCATTATCTAAAAACCTAGTTCGCGGATCCACTTCATTTCGCTGCCTCCCAACTCAACTCATATCTCAGAAGAAGACAGAAAGTGTAATACCCTCTCGCCTAACACCTAATGACTCGCTCCCTGTCACACAGAAACTTGCCAGAGGGGTTTGATGGAGAACTGCAGCTGCGCCGTTATTTCCCTAAACACTCATTCCAAAAACATAACTCTCCCTGGGCATATACCCATGTACAGCCACAAAAATGAACATATAACTCAGCCCCTCTGGCACATGCATATTGTTTGAAGATAAGTAACGAATGACTCCTACTCGTCTGTTTGTGGTAGTCCTGTAATATTATCCATTGAGATGGAATTTTTTCTGTCTCTTTACAGACAAATAGCAGATAAAGGGTAAAAAATCTCAGCACTATGGAAGTTGATGGGAAAACACCCACTGATTTAAGTGGCACCAGAATTTCTGGTTCAGGCTGCACCCTTCAGCATCAATGACACAACTGAAATCACAGAGACTGGAGCCCAGGAGCTGATGCCATAAATCATTATGGGTCCAGTAGTCCCTGCTTGCTTTAATGCTTTCTAATGGTGCAGCAGATGTATTAGGTGCAGTCAGGTGGCAGCATGTAGAGCTAAAATGGTCTGACATTTGTTTTTAAAAAACAAAGTGCAGTAAAAACATCTGGTAAGATTTTAACCATTTAGGATGGAATATTACAAGAACTACAGGAAAAAGAGGTGAAGAACAAGATGGAAACGGGGAGAAAATGTTATTCTCTCTGTTTTCAAAGACCTGTGGTGATGAGACATCCTGTAGTCTCCACGCTCTGGGGCTGCTAACTGGTGAGGTGAGGGTAGGTCACTTTGGACCGGAGACATGCCCTCCACCACGCCAGTGAATACACATCAAAACCTGGCCAAAGCTGTGCATGGTCATGCTTGAGCTAACTGAGCAAGCAAAAAGCGAAATGTGGCTGGGAAAGATAAGCTGCATGTGCACAAGGGGAGGTGGTAGGTGGCCCGATGAGGGAGGGTGTCCAGTGCCTTGCCCTTCACACTGGTGGCACTGCACAGGATCACATTGTGCATCAGGCCTGGAGAAACCCCTGTACCTCCGTCGGGGTGAGAAACAGGGCTATAAGATCAGATGCCTCCTTTGATGTGAAAAACTAACCAAAATCCAAGAGTGCATGACCCTGAAATTCAACACTGTGGGGAACAAGGTTAAACTCAGAGGTAAATGTAATTTTTGGCATCACCTGACTTAGAGCATATGATCATGTCACCTTATTATTTTAATACAGTGCTTTTGTAAGACCTGCTTGAATGGCAGACAGGTTTCCCTGCTCTTGAGAGATGGCAATCTCAATGTCCCACCAAAGCAATACAGTATCTGAAGAGCAAAGTGCAGCCCACTCAGAAATATGTGGGAGAATGTTGGTCAGTGGTAGCTCCTGAGGGTGGGGAAAAAGAAATGGAAGGCAGAGTCAAGAAGGGGGCATCAACTGTGCAGAAGACAGTAGAAAACTGAGCAATTAAAGTGACTTTAGTTTGTATTTTAATGTTTGCTTTTTTTTCCTAAGTTGCAACCCAAATTCAGAAAGCCTCATTGTTTACAAAAAGTGGGTAGAGTGACTTAAATTCCTGAACACTTGCACAAATTTTCCTGGTCCAAATGGGAAATGCTTTTGCCCGAAAAGGCCTGACTTTGCCCAGCACACCTACAAGGGCCAGCTTTTTCTCACCTGCATTTCTAACAGCAGACCCTGAAACATCCCTTCTGAACTGCACAGCTTCAGCCATGCCATGCTTTGCTTCTGTCATCCCCCCCCCCCCCCCCCCGTCACTTTAATACAAAGAATAAAAAAGGAAGCATCCCCAAACCTCTCTCATTCCTTGGCATAACCCAAAGGAGGCCACGCTGCACTTTTTCCATGGCTTTGTCTCACAAGTCTCTTTATAGACAATAGCAGATTAATTATAACCACGGGTTTAGCAAATCCCCATGACAAGACATCCTTATTGTGGTTGAGACAGCATGCGCTGAAATGATAGGAAGGAAATCTGCTCCTTTCCCACATAAAAGTCTCTTGGTGGGCTTGTTACCACTGAAAACCAGCAGGGCTGCTCTCACTGAGCCATGCAGGGCATGCCGAGGGCCTGAGCATGCCTGTGCAGCCTGCAGTGTTGTTCGTGGCAAGGGCTTGAGTGATTGAGAAGGAAGTAGAGGGAGTGACTTTGCTTGATTTGGGCTTCTTTCAACTGACCAACATTTTGGATGCTTTGTTAAAGAGAGACCGTGAGAATCAGAGCAGAGACAGAAATTACACCCTGGGAAAAATAAAAAAGAGACCATTTAATCGGTGACATCTATCAAGACATCTATCTGCAACAGCATTATTTCGATGTTCATCTTTATCAAGAGATGGAATTAAATGCTGCATCTCTTTCCTGGGCTTTCTCCTTCCCATGTTTACAAAACCATATCTGCTAGTTAAAAATGTACTGACTTAAATTACAGGACAAAGACCTTTGGAAATCAGAAGTAATCTGCAAAAATGGGTGAGATTTCCCTCAAAGCAAGTTCTGAGGGCAGTGCCCACCTGAAGCTCAGGGTTAAGGAGGGAAGCAACCCTCACATGTTGCATTCACTGCTATGATTCATCATTCCTTCTTCCCTGTCTGCATTTCCTGACTTGCTGACAGCATCATCACCGATGTTAGTTCTTCAGCCTGTGCCAAGGAACACAAAACTAGTGATGGCCATATGTGAATGGCTATCGCTCAGCACCAGATAGTGGAGGCCATGCATACAGACAACTGGCCTGTCCCATGCACTGAACTAGGTGGAAATCCTTTGGGGAAAAAAAAGTCATCACATAACTGAAGATTGTACCAAAAAGTAGATCTGTCGGCAGAAACTTTAGTTTTGGTATTTCTTAATTTCCTGTGTGTTTGACTTTGTAACAATAATAAACTTTTAATAGAGGTTTTGGTATTCAGTATTTACAGTATCTACTTAAATGAAAAAATACTACACCCCCCCCCCCCCCCAACTGAACATAAATTTTGCAGCACCAAGATCCAGAAATAATAGATAAAAGGCATCTTTAATCCTAACCTTTTGAAAAATGGTCTATTTTTTTGTTTTTCCAAATCTTTCTTAATGATCTATCCTTTTTTGGCTTGCCTTTTAAGGCAACTTTTACTGGAAAATGCCTGCTTCAAAATATTGCTGAAGAAGCATTCAAATTCAGCACTTAAAAGTGAGAAAAAGAAAAAAAAATCCTATTTTTGGTTGCCAGATTCACTAAGGAAAAACATTTCACAAAAATGTATCATTAATCTATTTGTCACAATGCATTTATGTTTGGGTAAGGCTAGGGCTGTATTGATCTTATTGGAATGGAATATTCTTTGCATTTCAAAGCGGTTTCTATTTTTTAATGAAAACATTGGTATGCATATAAAATTTATGGTTTTATTGAATGTTATGGTTGATGTGAATTTAGTTGGTTTTGGAATTCTACTTTGTGAAATGTTTCTTTTGTGCTTTTGTTCCTTCCTTTTTTTTTTTAAGTTCCATATGAGAAAAGGAAAATTTTTATTTCTGGAGTCTTCTTGAAAAGAGAAATTTCCATTCTTTCCCATCTCTATTCACCCCCTCTCAGCCAGGAATTCTGTTTAATTTTATAACTGTTTCCATTTATCGGTTGTTTTACTTGGAGCTTGGCAGGTCCCAGCCCCAGGCCAAGACCACCAAAGGGAGAATCTTCCTTCCAGCCAGGTCAAGGCTGAGGTGCTCTACCAGGATAGCACATGTGAGAAACTGACTTTGCTGTTGCTTTTTTGGGGTTTAAAAAAACCAAAAAGGATTATTGCAGTCTGTAAAGACTTTCATCAATACTAAATTCAAAGGAAGTTTATTAGTTCATTGTATAATCTGTGTAAAGTGTCCAAAGCAGCTTAATTCCTCTCTTCGCTCCCCTGAGCAAACTGACAAACAAACTGGCAGCTTTCGTCTTTGGTTTTGAAACAATGCTTTCCACTGAAGCTTTAAAAAGAAACCTAATCCTGCACACTTTCCTCCTTTCTTAGCTGCTATAAAAGCTTATTTTAACACATATAGCCCATTTGATGTATCCTTTAAAAGGGAAATGGTCCTTTAGCATAGCATGAAGAAAGAGATCCAGCAAACAGCATGGTTTTTTATTTTGGTGGTTTTGTTTTGTTTTGTTTTTGTCTTGTTTTGTTTTTTTACCTTTCCACATGGTCAACGTTGCCTGCCACACCGACCCCTCCAATGGTATAAATTTTCCCATCGTACACCAGACTGTTATGTCGACACCTTGGGACTGTCATGCGGGACACGAGGTTCCAGTTATCGAGCAAGGACATGTAACACCAGACATCAGCGAGCGTGACACCCGACTCCATGCCGCCTGGCACCGACATGTGGGTGAGGGAAAGAAAAGGGGAGAATTATGTGAGAACCTGGAATGGCAGCAGCTTTGCACAGCAATCAAAGCCAGTTACAAAGTAAAAACTCTTCAAATGACATTTGACTAATTAAAATAAATCACCCTCAATACTGAGCATCTGTTCCGATGATGCATATCTGTGTCATTTATTCATGCGCCCCAAAGGCTGGGTTTTTTTTAATAAGATGACAAGAAGAAATCAAGATGTCAGACTACGAGGGACATGTACATAAGGGGATAGACCCTTTTCAGTGTTCATAAATAACTTTGAGTCTATTAAATTACTGCAACACTTGCAAGAAGGTGTCAGGAGGCAAAGCCTATCTTGGCTTGTGAGACAGACCAGTCTGAAATCTAAAATGCTTAATACAGTGATGGATTGAAGCAACACATACATGGGCAGAATAAAGTCAGTGCTTGCACTGTAGGCTTAATGTTTAATTTTCAGCAACAAATTTCTTGTTTATTTTCATTTGCTGATAAAGAAAAGAACCAGCTGTACCACTCCTGTAAAATAGTTCAGGATGCTCCAGTGAAATATTTACATTGGTCATCTTTTAACTTCTGATTGAAGCTTCCAAGGTAGCTACTTAGTGGGTGTCTTACTATCCCCATTTTGAAGAACAAACAGGTGAAATGATTTATTTGAGGCCACACTAGGAGTCAGTGATTGCGCCAGGAAAATAACTAGACTCAGTTCTGTGGTTTAATGAGAAAACCAGGCTTCCTCTTTAGTATTTTGTTCTCCAAACCTATGCTATGCAGTGTGGGGTCCAGTACTTGGAGCTTGCAGGGGTTCGTTCCAACTTCTGTTCATTCCTCTTCCCTTTTTCCTGTGTAAGTTTCAGCAAAGCAAAATACCAACCAATACTCAGCTAGCTTTCCAGCCATGTGGGACTTTGGAGTTCTCCTGTTGTAGCCATTGAATACCATCAGGATGCTCATCCAGATTTAAGGGAAGAGCTGAAATAAGCTTTGAATTTAGGATTCAACAGCTTCTGTTAGCAGGTATGGCACAGCCTAAAATGGCTCTACATACTGGAAAGTAGTGCAGCTAAGAATAACTAAAAGTCAACATCTCACAAAAGCCTCCGTAGAAGGCTTTCGCTCCAGCAGCAAAACAAGCATGGGCAAAAAACCATCAAGGAAAAATTTCCAATCAATCCTTAGGGCCTCTATGCAGTATTAATGGAATTTAACACTGCAGGCAGCAATTTACTGCAGAAAATGCAGTGAGGGAACTCGGCAAGGGAAAGGCAACAGCTGCAACCCCTTACTGATACTGCCTGGTGCATCTGTGCTCGCAACCACATCCTTGGATCACACACATCTGCACCTCCCTGCCCAGGCTCCTCTTCTTTCCATCAAACCTGCACTCAGCTGCCATCAGAGCATCCTTCCATTGCCTGGTGGGAATTGCTTTTTCCCCTCCAGGCAAGCAGAGGTACCACCAGACTGCAAAAAAAACCCCACCTCAAAACAAACCACTGTGATGCTATGGGCGCACTGTAGACAGTTAGTTTGGGAGTTAAAGCCTTTTGAGGAGTGTGGTCTCAGTTTCATTGAAACCAAGATGATTATAGGGCTAGTGACTACTGTCAAAAGAGCAGTCTGAACAACAAGTACAAAACCTGAATGCTCCTGTAAGCAAATACCGTAAGTAAGTAAGGTCACATATTCAGCAGTCCAGCCTGTCTGTCTGAAATTCCATAACCCACCATTTAGACTCAACTACAGCCAGTATTTTAAATTGTGTTTCTATGGCAGCGAAATCTCTTTGCATGCTTGATGGTTGTTAGACCTATTTTCTTCATGTTGCAACTCCAAAATATTGCTGTTGACTGCTTTGGGGGAACATTAACGCTGCAGAGCAATGGAGAATGATAAAAGCAGGGAAATCCCTCTCTCCCAACCTCCCTCCCACTTGTCTTATTTTTTTCCTGGGGAGCAGCTGGGTAAAACTCCAGCATGTTCTTCTTTGTCTGTGCTGCCTATGTTGTAAGGAGAAAACTTCTCTCCCAGCCCAGTAAATCTGGGGGACAAATGGATTGAAAGCAGCCCTGTGGAGAAGGATTGGGGGATACTGGTGGACAAAAAATTGGAAATGAGCTGGCAATGCGTGTTGACAGCCCAGAAAGCCAACTGTATCCTGGACTACCTCAAAAGAAGTGACCAGCAGATCAAGGGAGGTGACTGTCCCCCTCCACTCTCCTAAGACCCCACCTGGAGTACGGCTCTGTTCAGCTCTGGGGTCCCCACCATAGGAAAGACACGGACCTGTTGGAGTAGGTTGGGAGGAGTGGTACATTATGGTCAGAGGGCTGGAACACCTTTCCTGTGAGAACAGGCTGAGAAAGCTGGTGTTGTTCAGCCTGCAGAAAAGGTGGTGCTGGGAAGACCTTATTGTGTCCTTTCAGTACTTGAAGGGGGCTTCTAAGAAAGACGGAGAGAGGCTTTTAACCAAAGCCTGTAGTGAAAGGACCAGAGGTAACAGTTTCAAACTGAAAGAGGGCACATTTAGATTGGACAGAAGGAAATAATTTATTATAATGAGGGTGGTGAGACACTGGCACAGGCTGTGCAGAGCAGCTGTGGATGCCCCATCCCTGGAAGAGCTTAAGGCCAAGTTGGACAGGGCTTTGAGCAGCCTGGTCTAGTAGAAGGTGTTCCTGCCCATGGCGGGGGAGTTGGCCTAAATGATCATTAAGGTCCCTTCTGACCCAAAGCATTGTGTGATTCTATGTTTCTATGACATCTGCTGCTTACCTGAGAGATAGATGTTGTCCCCAGCGCTGACCACACTGAAAAACTCCCGATCATAGAAAGGCAGGCTGGCCAACGGGTACCACTTGTTGTTTTGAGGATTTAAGCAAGTGACTGCTGTTAAAGCACGTTGATTCATGCCAATCATCTGCCGACCCCCAACTAAGACTATTACCTCGGCTACACCTAGGATTCAAGTAAGCAAAAAAAAAATTATAAAAATGTGTCATCTCTCAACCAGGCAGGAACCTATCAAGAAATAGCTGGAAGTCAGGGTAATTTTAATGTATATAAATCTGTTTCAGACCACGCAATCAAACCAAGAAGGGTGACAAAAAAGCTAGTCTGTGTGTGTGTGTGAGCAGTGGGTGAACATGCTTGGGAGAACTTGGGAGGGAGCGTGCCATCTGGGCAAAACACGAAGGGGAAAGAAATAAAAAGGCAGTTCCATGTAAAGATGTCCATTGACTTCAACACTGAGTGAGACCTGCATGTAGCAAATTCCTGTTCCACTGAAGAAAATGGGAATTTTGTCAAGCATTGTGATAGCCTTGGAGCTTGGTTATTATCCAGGGAAAGTACGTTTGGACTTTAACCTGAAGAAGGTGTTCTCACACTAAAAGCTAATGTCTGGAGGAGGTTTAGGGTGATCTCTCCACATGTACTCTATTAAAATATAATTTTCTGGTGGGTTGGTGTTTTTTGGGTTTTTTTGTGTGCTTTTCCCAGAGAAAGTAGGTTTTCCAGACATAGATTATGTGCTCAACCATGGACTATGGTCTTAGTGTACTACTAGGTGCTAGGAAATGTGACTGAGATAGCCCCTGCCCTAATATAGTTATTAACTGAGAATTATCTGTGCTTGAACAGCTCCCCCAAGCCCATGACACGCGGGGTGTACAGCAAGTCAAATTCTTTGTTCATGCAAATGGACAAAACTTTTGCAATCCACACATCAAAAGTTTTAATTCTCACTTCACAGCCAGATCTGAGTCAAATCTGATCTGAGTGTTACTCCAGACTCATCCCTGCAGTGATGGGTCACAGTTTAACTCTGGGACATTTTATGGCTCTAACCCCAAGAGTCAAGTGCTGGGGATAGTTTGGATTTAGCATTTAGGAGAGGTGTTAAAAATCTTTCTGCAGCAGTTGTAAGCCCCAGTGCAATCTGTTGCCAGGAGAGGTAGGCTCACAAGCAGGACCACGAGGCCATGAACTGGAAGGAATCACCATTTCAGGAGCTGTGCTTGTGGCTGGACCCGTTGCTGTGATGAGTTACAGTGCCCAGCCTACAGAGAAGTGTGCACAGGCCAGGGGGGGTCACAGGCACAGAAGTGAGATTGCCAGCAAGAGAGATTAGGAACTGCAGCAGAGAGAAGTGCATCCTCAGAGTAACAGATTATCGTCATTCTTCATTAGCATTTTCAAAAAATTTGTGTCATTCAAGCAAGGTTACTCTTTTAAAAGTTATTAAGTTAAAGTGCTGTACAGTTTTAAATACATATTTCTTAGTAACAAGAGATCATTATTTTTGTGCCATACCAGAAAATCTAATCACCTGCGCAAGACATAACTTGATTATAATCAATGACCTCGAGAGGGCATGTGACATGCTGCAGTGAGTCCACAAAGGGTGTTTAGAGATCCTTTGTGCCTACATGAATGCCGTTGATATGCAAAATAACATGATTCTATATAATTAGACTCTGACCTAAAAAACTATAATCACCCTCTCTTACCCCAAGAGAATCACTTTTCCCTCATCAACAAGCTTCTGGAAATGGATCGTACTACACCTACAATTTTATATACATAAAATAAGCACTTTTCAAAAATCCCTTCAAACATCACATCATTAGTTGTCTTCAATGAAAGACTTTTTAGGGTAGATTGTTATTGAAAGTCCTCTACACTTCATCATTCTGAAAGGTGCCTTGATGAGGCAGTCTCCAGAAGCTGCAAATGCCGCGGTTTGATATGCCATCTCTGTGCCACATTAGCATTACTGGTAGTCACATAAAGTTTTGCCTGGCTTTGTGATTGTACTTATGAGAGGCAGAAGTACAGGCAGCATGTTAAAACAATTCACCTGTTTCATTTTACTCCTTCTTGGATGCAGCTTTCCTAAAATTTTCCTACATGATATTTGCACCACTCTCTGTTCAGCAAATATTTAGGACATTTCTCACATTACCATGATACGGGCTTTGCTGGCAAACTGGGGAGCTGTGGTTTGTTTCATGTATTTTTCCAAAAAGGAAAATGCATGCATTCATGGGGTGAGAAACTTCTTGAACAGACATGGTCCTCTATAGCTGTTGGGCTTTTAAAAGGGAATATATCATGGGTGATCTACTTGTTTTGGAGGCAGCAGACAGCTGAACTGGTACTGTAAGACTTACTATATGAAAATAATATATTTAAGTCGGGCTGTGAAAGTGAAGCTGTTTTATGAATATTAGTCAGATTCTCCCCACAAGAGGCTGAATGGCAAAGAAGCAAATTATTCACCTAGTTTTGCAGCTAGAGAAACTGAGGCATGGAGGGCAAGGGGCTCACTTTCAGGATGATAGGGGAACACTCTGGTCTCTGCTGAAGAGAATAATTCTTAAAAATTAGTTTTCTTTTAAATCTTGTTTCAGAAGCATGCATCTAACCATTGGGATAGGTTCCTAAATGCTTGAGCAAAGTGGGAATGGAAAATCAAGCTTGAAATATCACCAGGCTTCGAGAAGGGGCCAAGGTCTGCGCTCCATCCCAGGGCACATCCTGGCCATGCCTGGGAACTGCTGCACTGGGGACATGGTGTTGTTGAAGGAAGTTTTGCTTTACCTGCAGAGAGCCTGGGCCGGGTCCTTGGCGTCTGCATCTCTTGTCGGGCATGCGGCAGCATGTGATAACGTTTGGCTTCGTTCACTAGATCCCGGCAAGCCTCTGAAGACTTTATCAACTCCTCATTGTCAACAACATTTAGCAGATAGCTGGGATGGATGAAGGGGAGGCGCACCACTGCCAGCAACTCTGCAGCATACTGTGAGAGAGGGAAAAATAATAACACACTGCAGCCTTCGTGCCAGAGTTCAGCTGCTCAGCATCTCCACCTCCTTCCCTGCAAACTGTCTCCTGACACCCAACCTGGAAAGACACTTGTCATGGATGCTGCATACAAGCCCTACCTAGTGACTGGGTGGGACAGAGACACTGCAGCACCTCGTGCTCCCCAACCCAGGCTGCTTTTGGACCCAGAAGACTGAAAATAATCTTCAAAAGGTGGCAACTCTTGTTATATAGCAGTGTGTGGAGGGATTTTTGAAATAAAAGCTCAGTCTGAACTCAGTCTGAACTTAACCATGAACATAACACGGAGTAAACTTTTGCATTTTCTGAATTAACCTTGAAATGTGAGCGTAGTTGCTGCACTGTAAAAAAACCAACCCAAAACAACTCTTTTCTGGCACTATAAATGTGAATTGAAAGCTGGTAAATAGGGTGGATTTCAACAACTGATATGGAAGAGACTGAATAATATCAGCCAATTTGCTAAAAAATCTTTTAATTAGTAAGGTTTATTTGGTGGAGAAACAAATTGCGTAGCTCTAGATTTTGGGGAAGTCAGACTCCAGAGGGTGCTATACAAATACTGACAGTAAGTTTCATCTTCTAAATAAATACATTAAACCTTGGAGGGCAAAGGACACCTGAGCAAATGAAGCTGTCTGTCACTGAACACAGCTTAAAGGAGAACAAAACCCCAAGAGAGAAAACTGCAATCGAAAAACCAAGAGTCCATCCCCAGATTATTCTTTTTATATATAATTGGTTATATCCCAACACAGCACAAGAGTACAGTGAAAAGCAGAATAACAGGAAAATGTGGTTCTCGAGAAGCAATGCACACAAACAAGAAGCAAACTAAGGGTGCGCAGCAAGAAAAGATAATTATCTGTTGTAATAAATATTCATATAGCAGCAGCATCCAAAGATCCCAACTGGGATTGAGGCCAGAATGCAAATAAATATCCCTGAGGTCCATGTGACTGGTCCTGAGAAACGCTGGGCACCAGCAGCATCTGCTGGCCTGCAGATGCCTCTGGTCTTCCAGAAGCTGCTTGGCTCTCACTTTCTATTTCAGCAGCATGCCTGTCCCTGCAGCATGAGAGCCAAGTCACAGCAGGAGCAGGGATGGGAATGGGGCACGGACAGAGTGAGATGGGAGGGCAGGGATGTGGCCTGGGACAGCTAATGGGCTGGCCAGGCAGGGAAGGACGCAATGACACCCAGGACTGCTTCCAGGGCTGCCCCTTTCCCCACCCAAATTGAAGAAGTAGGCTTCATTTAGGAGGAAAACTGAGGATTTCTCCTCCCAACAGCAATTCCCACTGCTCTCCTGCAGGAGAGCCACGTCAGCCTGGTGCAAGCTCAGTCAAAGCAAGGAGGTAACAAGGGGGCTGAGCCCATGTGCCTGCGGGACCATGGCAGCAGGGAGCCCGACTCCCAGCCCCTTGCTCACCAGCCCGCTTCAACACCTGGGTCGAAAATTTTAGGTACAGCCTGAAGAGTTGAGGCCTGTCCACTCTGCAGTTGTTTGGGGATCAAAAAGTTGTTTGGGTGACACAAAAGGGATGGAAAAGTGACAGTGCTTGTCTTCTGAAAAAACCCTAACCCATATGAACCGCGAATTCATGGCTTTTCACTGTTAGCTCTGGTGTGGCACAGGGCCGAGCAGGGCTTGAAATCACTTCATCAGCCTCCAAACCAGACAAGAAGAAACTCCTCTCTTTTCCCTTGCTGAAATCCACTTCCAAGGCGCTCTCTAGGAGGTAAAACGGCTGCTCCCCTCCCCTGGAGTCACAAACGTCAGGCACTTGGCTGCAGATACCGTAATGCCATTAAATGGTACCTTGTAGGAGAGGGAGCAGTGGACATATGGCAGTG